>NC_143248.1:608745-913118 GCF_009617815.1 Ciona robusta
TTTGTATAATTTCAGATGTTTCATTTTTCTTTTTAATATCTGTTGATTTTCTTTTTCTCCTTTTTCTTGTATCCAGATTAACGGAATCTGGTATTTTATTATCCGAACACAAACGTACAACAGGTTTCGTGTAAGAAGGAACTAAAATGTTGAGTTTGTTCATCACAATGCGCATTATGTCATCAGCATACCTGGATAAAAGTCATTGTTGATATAAAGAAAGACCAATACTGCATCTTATTAACTTGCTAGTTAAAGCATCACGTGCTAAAATATGTGTAATTTACAAAATAGTATCATTAGTTTCTGCAAAACGAGGAATATGTTAATTTATAGCTGCTACCATTGTGGGGATATATGTGTATGTTTGGACAAATATTTAACGCTCCTTGGTCATTGCTTCAACCCAGATCATTAATGGGTCGTCCAGATTGTCAGCTATGCAGGAAAATAGAAACCACAAAGTTACATACGTGGTAACTCGTAAGCGGGAACAAGGTATATGGCACAGAACACCTGTGTTATAACGACTGTCGTTGCCCCGCCATGCGAGGTTAAACAAGTTACAGACATACAAGTCCCAAACCTCACCCTCTTATTAACAAATCTGCTTTCTTATCATGTTTGGTTTGTTGTAGATTGATAATCACGACTTTCCCTCCATTTTTCTTTGTTAGAAGAGGTAAGTTGGCTGCAGGTACAATCTAGTGCAATGCAGAAAAAAGTTACTTGTTGTATTGAATTTATTTTAAAAAAGCAGACACAACGACAATTGCTCCAACCCAGTGGTCCCTAATGAGTTGTCTAAACTGTCAGCCATGTTAAAAAACAATCACCAACAAAGTTACAATTTATACAATATGAGGTGTATGGAACAGAACATTCGTTAGAACAACTGTCAGTATTGTTTTAATAAATTGGGATTATTCAGCAACTATCATGCATTTAACCCCATCTTCCTAAATAAACGTTTAAAAAATCCAAATATGCCACAAGCAGTTAAAAACTAACAAAACCTACTTGCAGTGATGAACCAATTGTAATTGCTAGATCAGCTGCTTTACAAAACTTATCGGATAAATTAAGTTGGTCGGTTGGTAGTGAATCTTCCCAGTCTAATATTGTGTCGCATAATACGCCCCGGCATCTATGACCAGGAATTAAAATAAATTAAACTTATAAAATATGATTGATGTAAAGAATGAATGAATGTAACTATTAACCTGGCAGAAAACTAGTCGTTATAACACGGCTGTTCTGTTTCATACACCTCGTGCCTGCTTACAAGTTACCACGTATGTAACTTATTTATCCTCGCATGGCTGGGCAACAACAGTCGTCATAACACGGGTGTTCTGTTTCATACACCTCGTGCCTGCTTACAAGTTACCACGTATGTAACTTATTTATCCTCGCATGGCTGGGCAACAACAGTCGTCATAACACGGGTGTTCTGTTTCATACACCTCGTGCCTGCTTACAAGTTACCACGTATGTAACTTATTTATCCTCGCATGGCTGGGCAACAACAGTCGTCATAACATGGGTGTTCTGTTTTATACACCTCGTGCCTGCCTACAAGTTACCACGTATGTAACTTATTTATCCTCGCATGGCTGGGCAACAACAGTCGTTATAACACGGGTGTTCTGTTTCATACACCTCGTGCCTGCCTACAAGTTACCACGTATGTAACTTATTTATCCTCGCATGGCTGGGCAACAACAGTCGTCATAACATGGGTGTTCTGTTTTATACACCTCATGCCCGCTTACAAGTTACCACGTATGTAACTTATTTATCCTCGCATGGCGAGGCAACATACAGTCGTCATAACATGGGTGTTCTGTTTTATACACCTCATGCCCGCTTACAAGTTACCACGTATGTAACTTATTTATCCTCGCATGGCTGGGCAACAACAGTCGTCATAACATGGGTGTTCTGTTTCATACACCTCGTGCCTGCCTACAAGTTACCACGTATGTAACTTATTTATCCTCGCATGGCTGGGCAACAACAGTCGTCATAACATGGGTGTTCTGTTTTATACACCTCATGCCCGCTTACAAGTTACCACGTATGTAACTTATTTATCCTCGCATGGCGAGGCAACAACAGTTGTTATAACACAGGTGTTTTGTTTTATACACCTCGTGCTTGCTTAGAAGTTACCATGTTTGTAACTTATTTATCCTCGCATGGCTGGGAAACAGCAGTCCTTATAACACAGGCGTTCTGTTTCATACACCTCGTTTGTTCATGAGTTACCATGTATCTAACTTTAATGATGCAAAACCATCAGCATATAGTTTTGTGTGTCTTTTCTTGCCTGTAAGTATTCCTGCCTACCCTGCAATTTTAAAAGATCGGCGCCCATGTGGAACCTGATAATTACCACAGCACAAACAACATCCTACCTTCCCCCAGTCTTCTGCTCGGCACATTTCTTCCCTGTTTGTTTTAAACCCATGGTTGGTGAGACATGATCCATCACATATTCTCTATAGAGTTTTAAAATTTTAATAAGTTGAGTAAAGTTTTGAGTACTAGCTACTGACAAAATGATAACAAATTTACTTAAATCATTTCAGATCAAGTGCCATTGACGGAACAAAAGATATTTATGTTTTTTTAAGATGTCCATGAATGAATACATGAATGTAACTTATTTATCCTCCTGTGGCAATGCAACAACAGTGGTAATAAATAATAGGGATGTGCTGAAGTTGAAAAAGCTCGGGTTCGCCGAGCGCCGAGCTTCAACGAAAAGCTCGGCACGAGCCCGAGCCCGAGCACCTATGACGTCATCAAGGAGAAAGGCGTACGAGAATGCGTTCCTATTCAGCCGAAAAGCGCCGCTAATCAAAATAATACAGAACACGTGGTTTGCGGTTAAAGACGCGTCTCGCTTTTCATAATTCCTACTGTTGCAAAATGTAAAATTCATACAAAAAATATTTAATTAAAAAAATATTTATAACTGTTACAGCCAGTGGCACAACTAGCAAGTTTCTACGCATGTTCATCTTGGATAAAGTAAGGATTATTTACGTCAGAATAAACCTTTACGATCGTTACATCACAAACGAGATTGTTGGAAAACAATCGTGTTTTATTCGCTTCCATACGATCTGTAGTTTGTGTATAATTTTTGTTTCTGATGATTAGTTTAATGCAGGTAAATCGCGATTATGTGAATTTTAACTGGTGGAAATATAAGAGAGAGGAGCGACGCTATCAGTAAATTGGAACCAACATAAATTGTAATATGATATTACAAAGTATCGTCCCGGTCGAGCTTGGACAGAAGCCAAAAAACATCGTTTGATGGCGCCGCACGAGAACCAGAGTTTCATTACGTCATTTTTCACAAGAATAAATTCACAACGATTGCTTCGTTTGTTACGTGTGGAATGTATGCTACCGCATGCGTCTTTCTTTATTTCCTACGCTGGCGCAGAGTGTAAAAATGTGACGCTGATACACGATGTTTTGATCTCGTGGTTGGTTGGGCTGCCCAACTTGGGCAGTGGGCACATTCCTCCCGATTGTTATATTATAAAACTTCATAATTAATAGTTACGTTGCGATAGGACACGTGACGTAACAATTGAATGAAAAATTGTTTTAATTCCAAGCGAAGGAATGTTATATTGAATGCAACGCGTGTGTGTGCGTCTTAGCACTTTCTGGCTGCGTGCGTGTCTGCGGTAAAGGTGGCTTAGGGGTTGCAAAACCCTGTGGTTGCAAAACCGTGGTTGCAGCAATTTATATTATTTCATTATAAAAAAGTTTAAGAGTTTTTGGCTTTTTATTTAAAATGTGATACGAAAACATTGGGCGCTCGTGTAATTCGACACCTGCTGTAATTCGATACGGGCAAATTCGCTGACGTAGCGATTCGTTACTTGCGAGAGAGCAAATTCACAACGAACGAAAAATAATTAAAGAGAAAGCTACGTTGACTAGTCTCGTTATCTTTTAGTAGCTTCACTTTTTTCATTTTTAATATTTTTCGCTCTCGCGTGCAACATTATAGCAAAAGGCTCGGCGCTCGGCCCAGTTTTCAGCCGAGCGCCGAGCGTCAAAAAAGGAGACGCTCGGGCACGAGCTTTTGAGTTCGGGCTCGGCTCGGCACATCCCTAATAAATAACAACCTACAATTGGGTCATTAAGCCTTAAACACTGTTCTGTGGTAGTACTGAATAATCAAATTTTAGTATAGCAGTATAACTGGGGTAATGGGCAAAATTTGGTTTAAATTCAAGGTTCTTAAGAACCTCACCCTTAAAGAATAGAAGTTTAATCTTATAAGGATTCCTAGCGCAAATTATTTATCATACTTGTTGCAACGTGGGCAGCGTTGTGCGAACATGTTACCGTGTAGTTCAGCCAACCTATCTCGAGGAAATCCAGATCGAATATGAAGTCCATCGACATTTTGAGAAACGATGAAATGTATTTGACCTGGAAATAAAATTACTGTAGCATGCCTGGTACAGAACGGCAGCCTTATAGGCACCAAACCTGGGGTGGCAGGGTGGGTAGGCTAACCCTGGAATTTTCTGCACTGTATTAAGAAGTAAACATTGGAACCAAAAAGTTGGACGTGTTCTAGAACTCTTTTTTATGAAAAATATGACATGAAACAACCATGCTTCATTGCGCTACAAATATGGTTTTAGTCCACGTAAATTTATGTTTAAAACATAGTTTGTATGAGTTCCTCGATACTCCCCTGAATAAAGTAAACTTTTTAATTTAAAAGTTAAAATAATTATTCATTCAAATTCTAACAAATATAACACAGTGTATAGAATGTACCAAACACATCAAATACGAACCTTGTCTTTCAAGTTCCACCAAAGCTCTATGTGTAAAAGTAGGAATCGCTTGGTCGAATGTGACGTCGAATTGCGGTGATTTACCAGCTTTCTCCAACGTCCATACTCCGTTAGGACCCCTAAAATCAGGGATACCCGCTGCTGTGCTAATCCCTGCACCTATTTATATAAGGACACTATACAGATTATTCAATCTAGGTTTTTATTCTTTTATTTGTCTTATCAATTATGGTAGTAAAGATTAGAACATAATTGAAAAAACAGATATAGCAATAAAACAACAGTCGTTATATATTAAAATACCAACAAATATATATATAAATAACGACAAAACAACAATGGTTAAAACAAACATATTTACATTTAATTGGAAGAAATAAGCTTGTCAGCTAGTCGCTACACCCAGCAGGTAACAAACAACGAGTTTTTTATCATAGCATCATGAAGTAATACGAGTGCATGAACAAAATCCTTGATAAACAATGTACAGATAGACGCAATGTACCTGTATGTACTACCACAAGTTTGCTGGTTTTAATCAGGTTTGCCAACTCTTCAGCTTTTTCTTTAACTACTTCAGGAGGGTCTTTTATCTACAAATATAATCAGTTTAAAAGAATAACTTTATCTTGATTAAACTTTGGTGCTAGTGAAGAATTCCCACCCCACCTTATTTGCTAACCCCTAACCCCTATAACCATTAACCCCCAACAATCGTTAATAAACCCCTACCTATTAACTTCCAACTACTAACCCATATATACTGCAATACTGACCCTCATAAACACGAACCCCCTAACCAACCACCAACCTCTAACACACGTTCCACCAGCCTATTCTGCTATGTAATGGAGAAATCCTGGTGCTAGTCAAGAATCATTCTTCCCACCTTATTTGCTAACCACTAACCCCTAGTTTAGGGGGTTAGGTGTTGATGGTTAGGGGGTTATTGGTTATATGGGTTAGTAGTTAGTGGTTATAGGGATTAGCAAATAAGGTGGGGGGAAGACTCTTCACTAGCACCGAAATCTTTACTGGTGTAGTGTCCAAACTTTCAATTATTACGATTCAGAATTTGCGATTCGGAAATAAAACTTTTAAGATGTTGGTTGTTTTACGAGGAATTGCGTGAAATTAAAATAGTTTAAATCACCAACAAAACATAAGCTCTGCCATAGTAAGCACAAGTGTGTCAAACTATACCTCAGGTAAGCCGCATTTGCCTTTGTTTTCATATGGAGACAAACCTGCAGAATAGTTCACCGACATCTCAACAACCAAACTGTGCGGTTAACTACAAACGCCCGGTGGTGCACAATGTGGCAAGTGGTGCAATGTTGGGATCCAATGTGCTTTAATATGCACACACCGTTTTCAATAAAGGGTTATATTAAATTTGGTCCGTGTCATATTAGTGTCGTGGCGCAAAAATACCATAGATTTATTGTTTTATCTCGCTGAAACGATAGCGAAGATCACATTACTTAAACACCGACGAAAAGGGAACCAAGAGCAAAGCGACAATCGTTAAAACACGCTATGGTGCATCCATATGACACAGATTCTGAACGGCAGATGGAACAATCTTACCACGTAATATCCAAACCGCGTTTTAAACAATTAACAATGTTGTTCATTGTGATACGGTTTTATAATTCGTTGAATGTTCTTTGTTTACTATTAAACGGGACGAGAAAACGGAATAAAAGGTGTCCCATCTTCTCCAACCCTACTAATCTTTTTCTTTTTATTATCTTTTTATTAAAACTACCAGTTTAAATTAAGCCACAATGGTAACAACTTGCTTCCCACAGCTGCTAAAGGACAAAGATATCTATCAGTCGAAACATTGGCCATTATACAGTGTGTACGGATGTATTACCTATGCGATTCAGTTATCAAATCATTTCTAACAACACGTTGCTTTATGTAGCAAACGTATACAGGATTTGACAACGTAATTAATTTGAGCAGCTTAGCAAAACAAACTTGCGCTGTACAGTATTTAATACTTTTAAAAAGAAGAAAAATTAGATTGCAAGTTATTACATAGTATTTACATGGGACAAAACTAACAAGCATGGTTTGTGCATTTGGAATTCAACCAAATAAAAGAACATGATAAAATAAGCTGCAACAAAAAGTTTAGTTGATCAAATTTTAGGTATTCTTAATTCTGAATACTGTACCATAAAATGTATGTTGTTTAAATGGCATTTCAGAGGTAGCGGTTATTACGGATGAAGATTGTTGCATGTGTAGTACTATGGGGTAAGATGGGACACCGCTGGAAATCAAATCCTATATTTCCTGATCGTGTTTTAAACAACTATCAACGCTTTTTTAGAGTCGTGAGGATACAGTTGTATTATTCTGTATTCTTTTTTTAGAGTCGTGAGGATACAGTTGTATTATTCTGTAACTATTCTTTGTTTACTACAAAATGAAGTGAGAAAAAAAGCAATACGTCCCATCTTACCCCAACTTACTATATGTTACAGAATTGACTTATGGCACCTTCACTACAGCAGAGTTCACAAAAGTGTTAAAAAATACAGTGACTTAAATAATAGCAAAGACCACTGGAAATAATAATCTCATAAATTGGGAACGCGCTCGACAAAAGTACTCGGGAAATGCCCTGTCTTTCCAGTTTTAAGATGCGTTCCTTTTAACCAGCCATCAGGTCTACGATGGTGGACCATTATTACGTCACCTTCGTTCAAATTCATTTCATCTGGTCCATTAGCCGGGTAACTCATCACAGCGTAATATCTTTTATATATTGATATATTAAAAGTTATGAATAAATTATATATTGAACCATAGTAAGGGTCTGGGGCTTTGAAATCAAACAGGCAAAACTTCAATCCAATCAATTGTTATCAAATAAACATAAAACTGTAGGTTTGGTTGATTCAAAAATTTGTAAGTGTTCAGGTAACTTTTGGTAAAAATAAATAAAAAAAGGGCAAAATTAAAGATCCCTATTATCACAGCATAATATCTTGATAATATTAAAAGTTATAACATATACCACAGAACTATATGTGTAAATTTGTTTAAAGTTAATTTGTCATAAATTTGTGAATCTGACCCTGATTTGGGGCCCATAGAGTTGAACGATTCTTGTGTAAAGAAATACAGTAAGGATCTGGTGCTACGAAAATACGTAACAGACAAATATCAAGTCTTACCAATCGTATTTTCTTATACAATTGGCATGTGGGCCTTGCATCGCACAATGGGTTGTAAAGATGAGGAAATGGGGAAAAAAACAATTGTAATTATATAATTGAATCCTATACAAAATTTTAAAACCTAAACTATAATATAGGTTTCCAACATAAAATGTTAAAACCTAAATATTTACATATTTATATAAAATTCCAACCTGTCTCTTGTAAGAGGTTTAACAGCAGGGGGTTTCTTTTGCGTATCCGGACTTTTCTGACTTTTGAACGGATCGTTTAATGCTGTTGGGCTAAGGTGGAAAACCAAGCAATACAGAAGTTCAAACAAGTTTATATCATGGTTCAATCATATTAATAATATTTGTATGGGTAATAAGAAGGTATTTTTTTTTCGGCTAGTTTGGTATAAAAAAGTAAATTTTATTTCAGGTTTCGTCTGCTATTCTGTAAGACCAACAGTGAGAGTCCTGAGTATACAGTTGTATAATTTCTAAATATTCCTTGTGTACTATTGGACAAGAAAAGATAATAAAAGCTTGTCCCATCTTACCCCACCCTACTATATGTTTATCAGTTTTTGTTATATACACTATTACTATAATATATTTATCTATTTATATAAATTATTTTTTATTATAAAAAAAATATTTTTGGTATATAAAATTCTTTTATAATTATTTATCACATTTCCCATCCAAACTTGACCCCCAGCTCACCTTGCAGGAGTTGTAGGTAAAGATGACGATCGGGACTTCTTTCCTCCTCCAATCATCTTCAACAGGAGATTGCTGCTCTTATCCTTTTTACCTTGAACCTGTTGGCCAATATATGACTATATGAGGATTTCACGATTTCTATTCTATATGGGTGAGGTCCTACAATGAGGCACGCCATGGGACCTGGGATTTAGGCCAGAGTTGGTCCATTGCCCCAACATCGTATATTCACATTCTATTCTATATAGGTGAGGTCCTACAGTGAGGCACGCCATGGGTCCTAGGATTTGGGGTTGGCCTATTACCCCAGATTGTACGAAAATATACGATGTATTTTAGGGGATAAATTTAAATGTAAATCAATAAATACGAGATTGTTACCGGAACTTTCTTCATGGGATGCTGACGTGCTGATGTTGGGCTGCGTATACCACGTGATGATGAAGGTTCTGTATAATATAACTATGATTGTTGATTCCATTATGTGCGTATGTGTCCATGGGCAAGACACTAACTAACCGCAAAAACCCAGTGGCAAAGGGATTGTTTAATTTAAATAATCACCAACAAAGTTACATTCGTGGTAAATTGTAAGCAGGCATGAGGTGTATAAAACAGAACACCCGTGTTATAACGACTGTCGTCCCGCAATGCGAGGATAAACAAGTTACATACATGGTAACTTGTAAGCGGGCATGGAGTGTATAAAACAGAACACCCGTGTTATAACAACTGTCGTTGCCCCGCCATGCGGGGATAAATAAGCTACATACGTGGTAACTTGTAAGCGACCACGAGGTGTATGAAACAGAACAGCCGTGTTATTAAGTAATTTCATCTAAACCTGATGATGAGGATGACTCTGCTCTTGATCCTCCATTAGATGTTGGGATCTTAATGGGAGGAACCTTAGGTCGTGGAGGCGGATGTTTGGATGATCCTTGTTGATCCTGTGTCATCTGCATCATATATTTTGTAAGTGGGAAGAAATGATTATAAAAAAACATATATGATGTTGCAGGAATATCCCTAGGTAAAAAAATAGTGAAAAAGGGTTAATAGATGTTTTGAAAAAAATTGTTTTGAAGATGTTTTAAAAAAATGTCATTGCATTGTTTATTCTTGTAAGTGGGAAGAGATGATTTTAAAGTAAAAAATCTGCATATGTTATTGCATATTTATGGTTATAAAAAAGATTGAAGAAGTTTTATTCGTAGGTGTTAAACATGTTTTGAATAAAAACTCTGTGTATACGGGGGTTTTCACAAAAACTTGAAGCTCTAAAAAAGTTTTTGTACCATTGGCTTAAAGAAACAGAATAAACTGACATTATAATACATACGGTTGGGTTGTTTGGTGTTGAGTTGTCAGGTTTGGTTGATTGGCTTGGTTGGCTTCTGCAACAAATATTGTTTACATTGTATGTTTATATGTTTGAAGTGCTGTTTCCTGGGCCAGATGCATAACAAAAATATAAAGTTAAATTTATCTATGGATTCAGATGTTTTGGTTGTTTGAAACTTTGTTGGGTCTTTAAAACATATTTGAGCATTTCTATCAATAAACAAATACTAGTTTAGTTTTTATGCCCCTTTCTCCCCTTTTTGCCAAACCCAATTTTTATATATCTTTTTAGTTTGTAAGCCCTTTTAAATTATAATGCAAACATACTTTATATTGCTTGTCACATAATTGCCAGGAAAAACACCAGACTTTCCACTCTTGATATGAACCCCTCTGCACCAGCCATCGTTGCATATCTCAGTTATTTGATAACTTTCACCCTTCAATAATTCTAATTCATCGGGTTTCTCAGCATGGTACGAGTATGAAGCTGTCACTCTGTATTATATTTATTGTTATTATGAAAAACAAATTATAAAAAAGTATTAAAATTTTCAATTATAAAATAAAAAAATATTTTTAAAAAATAAAAAAAGGAATAGATTTTTTAAATGTAAAAAATTATAAATACTAAAAAAAACTAAAAATATACATATATTGTTTAATATAATGATTTCCTTACATTTTCCCAGAGCTTGGTAACGGAATTGACGCACGTGGCGATCGTTCAGTTGGTTTACCATGATCACCGTTACCAGTACGACACTAAATACAAGTATAACAGGTTAGATATGAAGGTTTAGATACGTTGGTGAACATTTAAATTGGCTTGGCTAAGACCTTGTAAATAAATTGAAACGCGAGTATAAAAGCTGAAAATCATAGTCATAATATTTCAAGATTCGTTATAAATCATTGGGAATGTAATACAGTCTTACAGGTTAGAATTCACAATACTGGCTAATGGAATCCGCAGCAAAACAACAGTTGTTAAAAAACAGGGGTAATTTACATGTGTGTATATTATGTTGTATTTAAATGATATAAACCCACCTTAATAGCTATGCGGTCATTTCATTTAAGATATAAAATTTAAAACAGAATTGCAAACGAATCCTCACTTAAGTAGTTACATTACATATCCCATATTTATATCAAGTTTAATTTAAATGAAACATCCCACCTTAATCCATATCTATGCTATATGACCAAACTATATGAAACACAGTAAGAACCTGGTGCTATGAAAACGTGGCAGACCAACATGATTATTGTTACATTTTCAAAGCACCAGATCCTTACTATATTAAGCTGTATTTAAATAATCGCATCTTAAAGTGCATGTGACACGGTCATCTATAAATAGAAACTATTTATACTGCAGAATAGTTTTAATTTGTACAACTTTTTTGGCGAAAGAATTAGCCCGATCGGGTTACGCGTTCCCGAGATACAGATGTTTAAAGTCGTGTTTGAAGCGATGTGAACGAAATCGAGCGCAAGCACATCTTAAACCCTACCTGTAGTATATGAACATTGGAAGAAACCCTCATCGGCATCTTTATACTTGTAGGAGAGCTTGCTATGTTTATTTCACCACCACCCCCCCTCACAGTATTATCAACACGGGAAGTCTGACTTGGATTTGTTGGATTTTGGAAATCCTAATTTAAAGAGAAGATTATGAAAAATTCAGGATCAAACATTTATTATTTATATCCTAGCATGCTATTATGTGGTCCAACCAAGTACTTAATAATACATTATACACTAAGTGTATTCGTGTATAATATTGTTTCAGGTGTAATGTAGTTATGTAGATATTATTGTCATTTCATATACAGCTGCTGTTGTTACCAGACATACCAAATATAATATATGTATAAAACTAAAATTCCCTTAAGGTATATAAAAAAATAAAAATAATACATAGATATATATATACAGGAAAAAGTACAAATAAATATCACAAAAAATAAAATTATAGATATATATATATATATATATACAAAAAATACCCAAATAATACAAAGTTAAACTTACTGAATCCACTGTTGGATTTGTATTAGATGTTGTTCCATGTTTAGAAGTTGGAATACTTGCTGATGCTCCTAACTCCATGGAATGTCTGTATGTGGTGGGAGGTACGGCTTCACCCGATGCTTTAGCTGTGGGTGGATAGTGAATAAGTGTCACATGTTGCATCAAAGGTTTTAAATGGGATCGGGTTTTAAACTTAATAAAATACATTAAAATTATCGGAAAAACTAAAATCTTTTTTTTTTTTTTAAAATTAACCTTTTTTTTTAAATCACTTAGACAGAAGGTTTATGGTCGTGACATTCGTAACCAAGACAGGTACAAACTAACAAAAAGGCAAAAACGCTTGGCATAAACATTGTTATTCTAACCTTTACATGCGGCAGTAGTGGCAGTACAGGCTAGACAGTTTGGAACAGGAATAACTTATATTTTTATGAGTGCAGACCTTGTTAAAACTCAGTGTACGCATGTTGGTGCCTATCTTTATTTGCACAAACGTAGCTAACATAATATGCAGGTATCTAAAGGGGTTTGACATGGGTATGCAAGTATACAAAAATATCATAAAACAACTTGTCGTGTTCAGTGGCGCATCTAGAAAAAAAATAAGGGGGGGAGGTGGGGATTAATAAAAAAAAACGATTTTATTTTTGGGGGGGGGAGGCGGTTTAAGAAGGAGGTCACAACACCCTAACCCCCCTGGCTGCGCCACTTGTCGTGTTATAACCACACACCTGCTTGAAATGTTGGAAACGAATGTCGTTTCTTGTTACTTTTATATCCAGGTTTGCTACTTAAGATCTTCCGTGCTGCTGCTCCCAATGTTCCTTTATCTTTACCATCACCATCGTTCTTGCTCCCAGGATGCGGATCCGAGATGTGGAGATCTTCGAACAACTTACGAGCTTCCTCACTTAACTGGGGAAAAGGGTTTATTTGGTTTATTAGATAATCAAAATAAATTTTAAAAAAACAGAGTTTTAAAAAATAAGTATTAACAATGGGATTTTGGGAATTTTTTAACATGGTGAATAGCAAGAACACTTTCAGCAAAAACATACTTAACCAGGAAACTTTTAGGATTTTAAACTATTGTTGTTGTTGTTATTTGCACACTAGATACAATATAGTTGTAACGGTATTGTAATTTTATTTTTGTAATGGTATTGTATGTTATTTGCACACTAGGTACAATACAGTTGTAATGGTATTGTAACTATCCCATATTACCCACCTTAACAAAAGATAGAGGAAATATCCCAATCTTATCTCTCAACATTCCTTCAACCCAATTCTCATCAACTCTTCGTATTACCAGGATCTTTTCGTTCTAAACCAATGGAATAAAGATGATTACACAACGTGATTTTTACTCTCTATTTACTATCAGGGCTCTACAAATGTAATAAAAAAAATTACATAGCCTGATTGTTATTTATTTTTATTTATTAATATTTTTTATTAGACGATACATTGAAACTATTATGGTTTTTTTTAATCTGCTAAATTCTTCACATTCTAAACCAATAGAATAAAAAAATTTACTTTACATGATTTTTATTGTTTATTTAATATTATTTTTCATTAGAAATATTTACATAGAAAGTAAATAGGTAAGCATAATGTACAAAGTTTATCTCATTGCATACCAACGGAAATAAAGAAAATTACAGGATTATTATTATTGTGTAAAAACTACATAACAAGACATTACATAGCTCTGTGGGGTAAGATGGCACAGTTACCTTTGAAAAAGTGAGACAGTCTCTATCTTTCTCTGCATCGCTCGATTCAAAATCATACAAAGCAAAACAATAAGGTCTCTCGGTGGGTAAAGGGTGGATTATCTGGTAAACAAATTAAGTTAGAATGCTTTATCATTCATCATTATTATGTAAAATTAATTGTTATTATCAAACTTTGATTAATCCTCGCATGGCGGGGCAACGACATTCGCTATAACACAGGTGTTCTGTTTCATACACTTTGTGTCCGCTTAAAAGTTACCACGTATGTAACTTATTTATCATCGCATGGCGGGGCATCGACAGTCGCTATAACACGGGTGTTCTGTTTCATACACTTTGTGTCCGCTTAAAAGTTACCACGTATGTAACTTATTTATCATCGCATTGCGGGGCATTGACAGTCGTTATAACATGGGTGTTCTGTTTCATACACCTCGTGCCTGCTTACAAGTTACCACGTATGCAACTTATTTATCCTCGCATGGCGTCGTTATAACAAGAGTGTTCTGTTTCATACACCTATTGTGAACAGTTAACACAATCTTTGTGTGTGAAATTATTTAAGTACCAACATTCTTACTGCGGTGCATAAAACTTCTTACTGCGGTGCATAAAACATGGGTTTTCTGGTCAGTTTAATACAAACATGAGAGCCCATATATATGATAGAATTTTCATTTCGAACAGTACCATTAAAAACCCTAAACCATCTTGTCAGGTTTATTTGCTTTAAACGAAAACATTTGAAATGAAAATTATGTTTTACATAATATCTGTTATGTTTACATTATAACTTTTACTGTAAATGTAAAAACCAGATGTCAATATCTTATGTACACAGACAACACAGAAACAAATATTCATTCACGTATTTAAGTCTTGTGTTATGAGCAGTGGCGCAGCCAGGGGGGTTTAGGGGGTCACAACCCCCCCTTTTTAAACCCCCAAAAAATAAAAAAAAATAAAAAAAAATTTTGAAACTTTTTCGATTAAAACCCTCCCCCCCTAATTTTTTTTCTGGCTGCGCCACCGATTATGAGATATCAAATAAAAGCCTTTATTAATAATAAAACACCAGTGTAAAAAATATATGCTAAGCTTTACATTATTACAAATCTAATATAGTGTTATCATTTTTTAGCTAAATGACTGTAATATTATAATTATATCGCTAATGTAATGTAATGTAACTAAATATCAGTATATCCTTTGGATTATTATCAATACACTTATGTAATCTAGGGATGCACATTACAGAATAATTAGGTATTCTAGGATATCCTAGAATACTTTATTTCGAATCTAGAATTCCGAATCTAGAATTTCGAATCTTTTCATATTTATAGGAAAAAGAAATTTTACCCACAAAAGTCAGTTTATTGACCCTTTCATAGCAGCCTTGTTGGGTCATGAGCTGTAAAATGATCAAAAATTGTACTATTGGGTAGTTTTTGCGTCATGAAACGTATAGCAGGCTATGAAAAGACGTTACGAAACGTTTAAAAATTGTTAATATAGTATATGAGATGACGTGTAATGACGTCATTAAACAGAATACCGAATCCCGTAATAAGATTCGAATACAAACGGATTCGAAATTCTGTAATGTGCATCTCTAAATTGTAATCACATATCTGCAATTAGAGTGCAAACACTGTGGATTATTGCATATAAACCATAGATTAGTAAGTGACAACCCCACTTAAACAGCATTAATTTTGTTAGATAATCTTCTGATTTCAATAAAATTGATTTCGTGTCAAACACTAAATCCCTAATTTATTGGCATAAGAAATGAAATATACTACAGAAACACAAATTTAGTAAAATTAGATTCAGTTATCCAACATATGGTGCGGTATAGGAAGGTTATGCTTATCCATTACAAGTAATTTGTGTTTAAACAATGTATAACAAACTTCAGGGGTCACCGAGAGTTCACCAAATATACACAAAGTACTTCATATATTATACTATTAAATGGGTTGAAACAAATTTTAGAAAATTAATATGGGTTTAGTTTGTGCAATATGACCAGTTTGCTTGTGACTATGTGTGCAACCAGAATATTCATGATAGATTTCAAGGCCTACATACCCATGTTAGCTGACTATAATGAAGAATATTAAATTATTAATATTCATAATTAATATTTTTTTGAATTAATTTTTTTTCAAATTAATAAAATTTTATTTTAAAATTGCCTATGTGTTAATCTCCCATTACTTCTCAAACCATTTTTTTGTCCCCTATAAAATTCCAAAGCTGTATATATGTTGCCCCCTTTAAGTTGTATGTTTGTGTCCCCTTTAAACTCCTTAACTTTGTCCCCATTGTTTTTTGTATATAGTGGGGTGGGGGAAGATGGGACACCTTTCACACCTAATAACCAAATATCCTGATCATGTTTTAAACATTTAACAACTGTCTATGGGAGCCGTGAGGATAAAGTTTTATAAAAAATTGTTAAACGTTTGTTTACTACCAATCCACCCCCACCCTACTATATATGTTTTTCATGTTTGGTTTTATGAGTATATAACCTAAGCTTTGTGGAGTTTCTGTTTAAGATTAAAATAATGAATTACCTCCACATAATTAGTTGGAAACACTCCCATCTTCCCATGGCATTCCCCACTCGTCCAGTTTTCATCTATCTTCTTAATCAACATTATTAGGTCACCTTTCTTAAATGAAAGATCACTGAAAAATAACATAAATTGTTTATCTTCGCATGGAAGGGCAACGTCAGTTGTTATAACACGGGAGTTCTGTTCCAAACACCCCATATGTAACTTTTTGTTTGTGGATGATTAAGGTTTTGTGGATTATTTTAATGTATTGCTGATAATTTGGACAACCTATTAGTGACCACTGGGTTAAAAATGTTAGTACGTGTCTTGCCCAATGACACATACGCCCACAATGGTAGCAACGTTGAGCCGATTGAAATAGATTGTAGTTTTGTGAATGTGATCTTATTGGAATTCGAAACATCTTGTAACACGATACGGTTATTTATCGGCACTGTCTTTGTTCATATTGTATGATATTGCTACCACCCACACAGACTGCTATATTATAAGGGTTGAACACCAATTTTGGAAAAACTATATCTTAATTATAAACAACTATATAATAATTTTTGTTCCACAACGCATATAGTACTGTGGGAGAAGTTGGGACACCTTTAGTGCATAATATCTAAATATTCTGATCAAGTTTTAAACAATTAACAATGGTCTGTGGGAGTCGTGAGGATATAGTTTTATGATGCCTTAAATGTTCTTTGTTTACTACCACATGGGACGAGAAAATATAATGAAAAGGTGTCCCATCTTCCCCCACCCTACTAAACATCTTATAAGATAATTTGAATAAACTTTAAAAGTTTATAAAGTTAAATAAGAAATTTTCAAATATTCTACATGGGCCCAGGGCTGTAATATATAGCGTTAAAACATTTTATATATCGAATATCTATATATTAGTTTTAAGCTTTTTAAATATTCATAGTTTGTCTATTCTACCTTGGTACTTGGGAATCATAGTTGTGTATTGCTCTTGCATGAGGTCGGCTTTGTGTGGGAATCTAATAAGAAAAGGCATAAATAATTTAGTTCCTTGAAAACAATTTGAAAACCTTACAAGAAAATGAGAAAAAAAAGAGGAAATTTTGTAAACATAACGAAAGTGTAATTTTCAAAATATTAAAGTATTTTCATATTAAACTTTACTAAGATTCAAGTTAGAAAACTAAAGTAATATATATACAGTTTAAACAAATTGTTTAAAAAAAATATATTTTAAAACCTTGCAAACCATTACGGAAACATTCCTAAACAATAAAAATGTTATTGATAAATGAGTTACTAATACCCAAGTTAAAAAGTAGAAATTTAACGCATTATAAAAATGTTATCAAATAATAAATGTATATTTATATTCAATATTCCAATCCCCCTCTACTATATACTTGTAAATCACTAGTATTGTCTGATCATTTTTTAAAAAAATATCTAAAATATAATTATAAACCATTTTATGTTTGCATATCAGACAATAATAATGGTAATAATAACGAACATCCAATTCAATCATATATACCTGTAAACCACTAGTATTGTCTGATCACATTCTAAATTATATATACAATATATGTATATATTAACCATTTAGGCATTTTATGGTTACAGTTTGTAAAATAATAATGAACACCAGTTCTACCATAAATACCTGCAAACCACTTGTAGTGTGAGGTTCACTACCAGCTCGCTCGTGCACGGTATGTCTGTTGTTCCTCCTTGTACTTATCCTCCCCCCCTCCCCATTACCACCATCCTTTGCCCCACCACTTGCGGGTATGGAGGAGGTTAGTATACCTTCAACTAAATAAAAAGGAATAACTGAGTGGTCACATTGTAATGAATTAAATCCTTGCCAGAAATATTTTTAGGTAAAATGTCTAAACAGACATGTTATTATTATTATATATATATGTGTAAATTGCCACAAAAAAGGTTTACATAGACTTTCCATAGCTGTATAATGTAGTAATATTGTCAAATTAACATTAAATTTTACAGAGAAAATGATTGTGATATAAATGGATTAAATGCATAAGTAAACAATAGCCTATCTCTTATCTACTTATTTATTTTAAAGCCCATGCCTTAGGGGTTAGGGGTTACAAGTTAAGTTAATATCCTTTCAGCGGACCATTTGGTATAAAACCTAGTTTATTTTTCATACGGCATCAGGTATTTTTGATACGCCACTTCAGTTAGAAAATTGGAAATAACTTAGGTTAGAAAATTGGAAATAACTTTGTTTTTTACCAGATGAGTCGCTAAAATAATATTTACATTATGCATGGTAGTAGAAGTAACATAATATGTATTATGTACATAAGTTAATAGAAGATTAAAATACCCGAATGTCGACGAAACTCCGGTTTTTCAGCGGGTTGCTGTGGTTTGTTAGATTCTTGTGATTTGATTCCGTCTAATAAACGAATGAGGAGAATGTTTGCCGGGAGATCGTCAACTTTTTGTTTAACGAGGACCCGACACTCAGGACAACGCAACTCCTTGTGTGAGCGCACAATGGAAAAAAGACAAGATTTACAGAACGTATGTTGACATGGGAGGACCTGGGGGTGGGATTGCGCTGTTAAATGTTTATGTAACGGTGTTTGCATTTCATTTCACTTTTTGGCACTAGTGAAGAATTCTCGGATACGTTACAGATTAGGCTGGTGGGAAGTGTTAGAGGTGGTTATTGCGGTTCAGGATTCTTCGCTAGCACCCATTCATATTTAGTTAAAAGGCTCCTTACTGTATAACAGTATATACATACTAATTTAGTCTCCTAAATCGTAACTATGAACATTTTAAGATTCAATCAGTTTATAGTCGCAAATTCGCAATAGAAAAATAAGTTCAATCTGAACTACTATATCAAACTTCATTATTTAGTTAAATCTTCTGGCTGTTCATTTAGATTTATTAATCATGTTTTGCAGTTTCTTTTGTAAAATCTTTATTTAAATCAAGGTAGAACTGTACCAAACATTTTTACCTTATTCTGTTGATCCAGCGGTTTCAAACAGACAGAACATTCCAATAAATCATTAATAAACTCAGAATTCATGATATTTAAGTCGAAATATATATGTAGGCCTAAATAAAAACGGCTGGTGGTATCTACAACAAAAACACAATCAACAAATAAAGTTCCTTACAGTACAAACTGTAACAAACACACATACGAACGAAAGTTGGAATGGATAAAATAATGAAATCATTGGTCCGTTAGTGGTCGCTGTTTGTTTTTGTATATAACAAGAGAGCTGTATCCGTTAAATCAAGTGTCTATTTTTAACCGACTACAGTACTGCAAAGTTGTGAGCCTTGGCGATTTCTGAAAAGTTCTATTCTCTTCTATACGGCAACACATATCTATTGCACTTTTTTAAACATGTAAACGTTCTGTGCGGACTGTTTTCAGCGTAGGGTCGTATTAAACAGAGTCCGTATATAAACATGTTTATATACGAACTCTGGTATTAAAGTTAAAACGGGTGGTCATTATAATATCGTTTTTACCTTCTACGTCGGCGCAGTAGCGCTCGGTACAAATTCAACATGCGGAACAAATATATCGCCACACTAACAGAAACAATTAATAATTGATTGTAAAGTTTGTGAGTGATCCAAATCTTTATTACGCATTATTCAAGGTCGCAAATAAGTTCACTGTCGTCTTCATCAGATGGTTGACAAATATCCAAGCGATTCAGCTTCAGTTTAGCAAGAGCTATCACGTATTGGTTTTGATAGAAGTTGGCGTCCATTCTAAATAAATATGGTGTGTTAATGGATAAACCATCTGTTATCCAAGTTACATAAATGTTAACTTGTAAGCGGGCACGAGGTGTATCAAATAGAACACAGTTATAACGACTGTCATTGCCCAGCCACGTGAGGATAAATAACTATATCACAAAACGCTCACAATTTTAAAATAGTGTCAGATTTTCGCGTCAAATTTTTCTGGAGATGTCTCATTGCTGCCATCATGTGGTTGGAGTCAGATTTGAGTGCGGGACCATGTTTGGTGAGAAGGAACCGGATCCACATCAGGATGAAGTGGATGTGACCGGATGTCTCAAGCTCCGATGCAAGAAATATGAGGATCTTGTCAACATATTTGATTGGCAGGTTTTGGCTGATCAGTTCAACTGCGGATGGTGGATTAATGGGGATGATTGTAATTTATTAAACATAGAAAACACAATATCTTTAATACATATCTATCTTATATGAGTGAGACCCCGCGGCGTGGCAAGCCATGGGTCCTGGGATTTAGGCAAGGATTGGCCCATTACCCGACATTTATAACATAAAGTCAGTACTTCAAAGAATTTTGTATTTACCACTTGACTGTTTTATAGTGGGTAACAATGTTTGCTGCAATGACATTTCTCAAACCCAAAATTTGACCATCTATATGCATGTCAGAATCGCAGATATAAAACAAGTATATTATATTATGAAACAAAGAAACAAAACTACATTTTGGTCAAAAATATTTTCAATTATTGACAACTAAAAATTTCCGTAGTCTGTATTATAGCATAACTACAATGATAACTTGGCCTACTAATAAACTATAAAGGCCTGGTAATTATATTAAACCTTACTATTATCGCTTGGTATCGATTCGATAACTTCTCTGGTTAATAATTTCTCATTAAGTCGAAGACTCATCATAATAGCTGTGCTGTATTCCTTGTTCTGTGAGTGATACATGTAACGAATCAATTTGTATATACTGTATTACATTTAATCATTTGGTTTAAATGCTCCAGTCTGTACATTTTGAGATTCAATCATGTTTTGCAGTTGTTTTTTTGTAAAATATGTATTTAGTTATGTAACGAATCAAATCTAAAATGTAATAACAACCTTATATTAGTAGATGGTGAAATCCAGTGGTTAATTGGTGTTGCATTTAGAAAATGTCATGTTGGCTTAATAAGAAATAAAGGTATTAAAAAAAAGATTTTTTAAAGTTTATTTATATTTATCATATTTTGATAATAATATATGATAAATATAATTTATTTCAGTATATAACAGTTTTACCTCAACCGCTTGTCGTATGCTGTCTGGTGTTATATCAATATCAAGATCAAATGGATCAAAATTAAGGTTTGCGTCAAGTGAATATATGAGCAATCCTTCTGTGCTTACAGCAGCCCATTCACGCCCTGTGTTATTATACAAGTTAAAACAAGTTATATATAATATATCATAAACTTATTTATTATTTTGGAGCCATGGCGAAGATTTTACTTTATAATCTTTTTATTACTGCTAAAAAGTGGACTGTCACATTTTTTATTTATTTTATAAATATCAGTAATAATATATTACAATCCACTGTGTTATAGGAAAAGAATATAAAAGAAATACAATGCATGGGATTTCCAATAAGAAAGACCTTTTTTTTTTACTTTTTAATGATTAAAATCGTGGGTTGTAATTTACTAATTAGCAACTGAATTTTTTTATAATTTTGTCTAAAAATATGGACTGTAATAAGTATAGAAAATAATAGAAAATACTTTTATATGTTTTTTTAAACAAATAATCCTAAAAAAGCGGACAGTAATATTTATAATAAACAGCAAGAAATACTTTTATGAGCTTTTTACTACATACTACTACTAAAACTATAGTGTAATATTTACAATAGTACTTACCAGTTGGGGAGAATTTAGCATCGAACACCCTCACTTCAGGTTTAAACGCACGAGCGCACATATCTCCACTTCGTACACCTGGTAGTTTGATTGTCGTTTCTTCAACTGTGTCAATCATTGCTGATGGACCAAACTCCGTCATTTTCCGTTTATCAAGAAATTCCTGGATGAGTGAATGAATGAATGTAATTTGTTTACACCTCTAAAAATTTAATAACAAATTCCCTGTTTTGTAACTTTATTGGCAATTATACCAAATTTCTGGTCTGTTTATTTTAATTCAGCTAAAAATATTTGTCAATAACATTTTTACCTCCATAGCATCAAACGAGTAATTGCTTGAAATTTCAAATTTCTTCATCAATAGTTTATTATTAACGTGGTAGACACATACGTTCTTTGTTCGACCACCTAGAATACATTGTTGGTAAAGTATTTTAAATTGTGATTCATAACAAAAATGCTATTTATCTCTTCGAATACAATAGTGAAGATCAAATTAATGAAAACAACGAAGAGAAGGAAATTAGCAGCAAAACAAAAGTCGTTAAAACACGCTACAAGTAAAAACTACTTGAGTAAACGCGTTATATAAAAGTGGCTGCTAAACCCACAAGCCACAATACAGTACAAATTAACTCATAGTTAGTTGTATTTATAAAAACAAATTAAGATATAATTGGAAGAAAAGTGTGCATAATGTATATATTTATATAAAGATATACATTTCGCCTAAATGGCATCGTCAGTCTATTATCCAAACAGATACAACAGTTTATTTTGGATATGTTGAATCTTTTATTTCTGATGAATAAGTAAGGTAAACAAAAGTACCTGCAATAATTGCCGATCCATCTGCAGTATAACATAATGTATCGAATGATTTTCCAAAAGAATTTGTTTTTGCGGTAACTCTATCTAATTCGCTTCTTCCACTGCCTATATCAAACCTGTGGGAAATCAGATATAAATATTTTTTATAATTACTAATAATAATAATGGTATTTGTTCTTATTGACTTAACGACCATCAATAAAATAGTACATTTTTGTATTCTATTTATCGTCCAATTTGGAAGAATATTTAGTGAATTATACATGCATTTCGTTATGTTTTCAAAAAACTAAAAACCCAAAATTTAACTGACTTCAAACACCTCGTGTTCGCGTTAGTAACTTTGTAGGTGATTATTACTTTTATTCTTTTTCGATATAAATAACACCAAGCTTACACCCCCGACCTGCAATCCACGGATCCAGTTTGTGTAACTGTCTTAACATCCCAGAAAGTTATCTCCGCGTTAAGTGTTGATACGGCGAGCTCTTTACCATCTGATCTGAACGTTATCGCCATAACTAATGAGAAAAAGTTTAATGTTAAATACTTGATCAGCAAACAACTAAAATGTTGTGACAATCCTTAAAAAATAATTCCGATATTTTATGGCTAATGTGAATAAACAGGTTAATTCATATTAATGTAACGTTTAAAGATAACAACATGAAATACTCTAGTTTTTCAAATAAGGCTTCTATTAAGCAACACATATAAACTACAACATACCATCATGGCAAACGTCGAACGATTCTCTTGCTCCTTTCTCGTCCCCGATTCTCCACACGATGACGCTATGATCCCACGAGCCACTCGCTAGTATCGACTCCGTTGGTGAGAATGCGAGGGAGGATACCGGGGCTTCGTGGGCTGGAGGTGGGGTAAGTAGGCTATGTTATACTTAAGTACTCAAAAGTTAACACGCCATTTTACTTGTTTACTTTATAATTAACATTTTATTTTACTTCTGTACTCAATAATTAACATGTTATTTTACTTGTGTACTCTATAGTAATGTTCCAATGTATTATACTTGCATACTTATATATATATATATATAATACATGCTGTATATGACAATACATGCAACGTTTTTGCCAGAAGACCCAAAATACAAGTAGCACAATATATATTAAGATGATAACAAAAGTGGGCCATGCTAGGGTGTTCTATAAATAACAAATACTTTTGTTCTGCTTTGGGTATTAATACATGCAAAATTATTAAAGAGCCAAAACAAAAAAGCACAATATATGTTAGGCCTAGGGTATAAGCTGGTTTTATTATACTGGTATTTGTCAACTTTTGGTTATACTTTTCATATACTTCTATGATCCATAATTATGTCTTAAAATTTTTGCCGGAAGAGCCAAAACACAAGTAGCATATTAGGGTGATAATTTGTCCAAATTGTTGGCTAAACAAAAAAACAGTCACCCACAAAGTTACATACAAGGTAACTTGTAAGCGGGCACGAGGTGTATGAAGCAGAACACTCATGTTATAACGCCACGTAAGGATAAATAAGTTACATTCATTCAACCAACCATCATCTAATATTACCTGCAAGAATATCGAGCAAACGACCGGTTCTAATCGACCACACAAACACCTCGAATGTGTCACGTGACCCAGCGGCCACTAGCTCACCACTGCCATCTACTGACAAGCAAACGAACTGTGTCGGTCGGGGCGACGTGAACGTTCGAAAGTTTCGATATCTGTTTGTTAATAATATAGATGCTTTATTTATAAAGTCCATGTATTTATAATAAATAATATCTCTTAAAAATTTTTTTTTATAATTTGCATGTATTTATAATATATATATATATAATTTCTTTCATTTAGTAAAATTTATCTTTTTTCCATTGAAAAAAAAGATAAAATATGATATTTTTATTTTCACGTTCAACTAGTAATGAAAAACATACCCACCTGTGCAAATCGAACGCCCTCACAGTGCCATCCAGTGACGAAGATATGATCACATGACCAGATGAAGTGAAGCGAACACCCGTAACATTCGATTTATGTTCCGAGAAAGTCACGAAACAAAATCCATTGCTCGTGTTCCAAACTTTAACCTGTGATTCAATAATTGATTGATTAACAATATCTATAGTAGGCCTAACTTAGTGTTTTAACATAAACAATATATATATACTGTGGGGTAAAAAGGGACATCTTTAGCACAAAATATCCAAATATTCTGATTGTATTTTTAACAATTAACAACGATCTATAGAAACCGTGAGAATACAGTTTTATAATTGTTTGAATGTTCTTTGTTTAATACTAAATGAGAGGGGAAAATAGAGTTAAAAGGTGTCCCATCTTTCCACCCTACTATATTATGTCAACTTCTTTTAACCATCACTCTTTTCATAGCGACTCTCCTTTGCCAGTTTGGTTTAATCAACTAATGTTACGCTGATGTTAATGAACATTGAATTATTTACGATTATCCCAATAATACGATTATATATCGATAATAATAATCATGATAAATATATATAAAAACTCCTAATTTTTAGTACTAATGAAGCCCCTAGCTGATAATAAACACACATATATATATAACAGCCTTCACCTTTCCATCTTCTCCCCCTGTTACAATGTATCTTCCATCAGGTGAATAATCCAGACATGTCATTCCACTATAATGGCCTTGTTGTTTCAATATATAAGATTCACTCTGCCACTCCCATACTAGTAACTGACCCAACGCACTGGAAGCTAAAGCCAACCAATCGCCAGTGTTGTTAAAAGCTGCTGCGGTTATACGGTGCTCCGAAATACTGAAAGTGCAACAAAACATTAAAAGAACAGAAAATAATCAAAATAAGAGCTTAAATATAAGAATGTAACTGCATCATGTTTCGTCATTTGGTTAAAACACTCCGAGCTTTATATTTTAAGATTCAATCATGTTTTGCAGTGTTTTGTAATATAAATATTTTTTCAGTTAGTGCAGTTATATCATAAAGCCTTAATCTTGTACCACTGGGTTGAAGCAATTACATTTAGGTGTCCTATTTGTAATTGCTGCTGTTTTTTATTTAAAAAATTTATAAACAAAACTCATCATTTCCCACTAGAAAGTACTGTGTACACCTGCGGTTCCTAAACTTTATAAAAAAATATATTTGGATACTTTTTGGTTCTATATATTCAAAGAATGCTACGGGAAAGATGCAAAAACCACAAGAATGAAAGAAAAAGTAAAAACCACACCAATAGAAGAAAAACACACCAATGTTGAGCAAAAACATTTAGGGGTCCTCTTTGTAGATGCTGCTGTTTTGGGGAAAGATGATTTAATATACATTATGTTGTTGTGTTGGGGTAGGTGGGGAAAAATGCAAAAACCACACCAATGAAAGAAAAAGCAAAAACTACCAAATACGCTAAACCACAGAACTACAGTTTGGAAACCACAGAACTACAGTTTGGAAACCACAGAACTACAGTTTGGAAACCGCAGAACTACAGTTTGGAAACCACAGAACTACAGTTTGGAAA
Source organism: Ciona robusta (assembly GCF_009617815.1). Lineage (NCBI taxonomy): Eukaryota > Metazoa > Chordata > Ascidiacea > Phlebobranchia > Cionidae > Ciona > Ciona robusta. The sequence continues at coordinate 635,266 of NC_143248.1, forward strand.
CCGCAGAACTACAGTTTGGAAACCACAGAACTACAGTTTGGAAACCGCAGAACTACAGTTTGGAAACCACAGAACTACAGTTTGGAAACCACAGAACTACAGTTTGGAAACCACAGAACTACAGTTTGGAAACCGCAGAACTACAGTTTGGAAACCACAGAACTACAGTTTGGAAACCGCAGAACTACAGTTTGGAAACCGCAGAACTACAGTTTGGAAACCACAGAACTACAGTTTGGAAACCGCAGAACTACAGTTTGGAAACCGCAGAACTACAGTTTAGAAACCACAGAACTACAGTTTGGAAACCACAGAACTACAGTTTGGAAACCACAGAACTACAGTTTGGAAACCGCAGAACTACAGTTTGGAAACCGCAGAACTACAGTTTAGAAACCACAGAACTACAGTTTGGAAACCGCTGGTACACCGCATGCAAACTACACAGGAGCTGTGACCTCTGATATATAACTAATATATAGTGAATATACAATGATGTCATCCCTTTTTCAAAATCCACCCCTAATGTTATAACTGTCGCACGCAAGAATTTCGCGTCTCTCAATTAAGAACGCCCTGCAGTGCTTCTACAAGCTTTTATTATAATAATAAGTTTTATACCCAAGCCAAAAGTTACCAAATCTCTCCAAAAAACAACTGCCACGTTTCTGACAACACAATGACACACGTCATAATGCACGATGTTATCTCACACTTGCTGTAATGGCTTCTGGCCAATAACAACAAAGGCAAAACACAATTTCTGACAATAAACTTTACCTTAATGAATGTATAAGATTGAAATCGGGCAATTCATGAATATGGAAAGCTCCGGTTGCCAACCCTGTGACCAACACATGTGTTTTTGTGTGGTATGCTGTGCTGGTTACGCTGTTGAATTCGCCTTCTTTGTTGAAAAAATATCTAAAAATAAGTGATTTAAGACAGAAGTTTAAGAATATATAGGCTATATTATTATGTTATTGCTGCCAGGTGTATGTATTATAAGTGGGAAAGAGATTTCCAGGCTTGTTTGTTTTGGTGACCTTAAATATCACTGTGTGCGGTGTGTGTCTTTAAAAATGTTACATTGAAGCATGGGCACCAAACTGTATATAATACAGGGGAGGCAGGAATGTAAATAGACCACTTTTTTATCTAACTTATAAGTTGTGCAGTAAATTGAAGGGTAGACTTGCCCACCCAGCTTAGGCAGCCTAGCTCTAAATTCTTCCAGACAGAAACAGTTTATATTAAGATATTTAACTAACTTTGCGATTCTTTTGTACAAAATTTTTGATTTCTTTTCTTCAATTTGTTCTTCATCACTATTTGTGACATCAGAATCTTCTTCTTTAGTTTCTCTGTGATGTAATAATGCTGTTATTATGCACACAATCATATTTGAATATGGTGCTGTGCAGTAAGATAGGATACCATTACGTTATCAAATAAATCACATATTTCCTGATCTTGTTTTTAACAATTAACAACGCTCTTTTAGAGTTGTGAGGATACGGTTATACAATTCTGTAAATATTCTTTGTTTACTACCAAATGGAGAAATAAAAGAGAAAGAAAAAATGGAGCAACTTCCAAACTTACTTTTCAATATTTGGAGTTTTTAAATCTTTAAGTTCAGTATTTGACTCCCATACATTAAGTGTTCCATCTCTACTTACTGTGTATATGTCAAGTGAATTGGCTTCGAAGAAACAACCTGTTATAAAAATAAATGTTATAATAAGATTTAAACACAACATAAATGAATCAATGTAACTTTTATATATCCTCGCATGGCTGTGAAACGACAGCCGTTATAACACAAGTGTTCTGTTTCAAACACCTCATGCCCACTTACAAGTTACCACGTATGTAACTCTGTGGTTGGTTGTTTTAACAATGGATGATAATTTGAATTATAGGTGTGGGAAAGAATGTTAGCTAAAAAGTGTGGCTGTTGAACACAAAATATATTTACCAATAATTTCATCTTTATGAGCACCAAGTGAATACACGACCAGATTGTCACATTTCATAGCAGCGTACACTCGTGTGTTCATGTCACTACCACCAACAGCGAAGGCTCTAAATGAATGAAAATATAAAAAAGAAAAAGAATCAAAAACAGGGGTACGGAGGTTAACAGAGCTTTTTAAATTCTAGGCCAGGCTTTACTCAGCTTAAGGTAAATTTTCGCTCTTCATTAATAAGTAAGTGGAAAATTCTAAATATGACTCAACATGTTGGAATAATGGTTTATGGAAAATGGTACCTTATATATAGGCTGTCATTTATTAAATTTGTCCAGAAAATCCATGTTTTATGCATCTATTATACTTGAGTTATATTTATATCATATATAAAATATTCTTGTTGGTTTATTACTCTACCAACTGTTTTTACGAATTGAATTTTGTAGAAAAAGAAATCCTCAATCTATATATATATATATATATTATATGCATTCATTGTTTAAATGAACATATGTATGGTGGGGAAAGATGGGACACCTTTAGCACATAATATCCAAATATACAGATCGGTTTAAATCAATTTATAACGGTGTATGCGAGTTGTGAGGATACAGTTTTATAATTAGTATATTTGAATTTTCTTTGTTTACTAACAAATGTGAAGAGAAAATAGAACGATAAGGTGTCATCTTCCCCACCCTACTATATAAAGCTTAAACAAACACCTGCTATCAGTTGTCCAATCTATACATGTAGTTTCACCGTACGCTCCATAAAATGTTCTTTGTAATTGGAACGGGTTCAAATCTCTTGACATACCAGGAGCATGGTACACCAATACAAGATTATCTTTAGTGACGGCAAACTTGCGGCCATCGGGGCTATATCTGGGGTAAGATGAAATTGGGGTGAAATGTTCTACCTTAAATATATTGGTCTATATCATAAGCTGCAAGAGTGCAATATCCTGTAAATTTGTTTAAAATATTTTTAAATCTTCGCTACCAGAAAAGAACAAACAAATAAAGTTATTATTATAGTTCTTGGGTCCAGGACAAAGATAAAAGCAGCCTGGGTGTTGGGGTAATGGTCAAATCGATCCTAAATTCCCAGGTCCTTAACAAGGATCTCACTCATATACAATTTTATAAACACATAAAACTTGGAAACAATACTAAATAAATTATGTTATACATATTTGCATTACACCAAAAAATATTACTATATGAAAAAAAACAACTGCCAAAAAAGCGGATTAAATCCTAGTCTACTAACTTGATGCATTTAATTGGTTTCCTGAAGTGATGTCGATGTAAAACAGATTTGCTGATGAGACTTACTAGTGTCGCTTCTCCCTCTTTAATTGGAAATATAATTTGAAGTTAGACTTACTTTTACAAACAGTCTTTAATGAACTGTAATAAACAAATCACCCACAAAGTTACATAAATGGTAACTTGAAGCGAGCACGAGGTGTATGAAACAGAACACCCGTGTTATAACAACTGTCATTGCTCCGCCATGTGAGGATAAATAAGTTACATTCATGGTAAGTTGAAGCGGGTACGAGGTGTATGAAATAGAACACACGTGTTATAACGACTGTCGTTGCCCCGCCATGCAAGGATAAACAAGTTACATACATGGTAACTTGTAAGCGGGCACGAGGTGTATGAAACAGAACACCTGTGTTATAACAACTGTCGTTGCCCCGCCATGTGAGGATAAATAAGTTACATTTATTCTGTCGTTAACTAAACCATCTTACCCTCATCCACAAGAATAGCACTACATCCATTAGGTGCAACGGCTACGGTGACGATATTATATTTCGTTGTGATCGGTAACGTCTCAGATTTGTTGCTGAAACAATACAAAATATTAATGTTTGTTTTAACAAGCTTATAATTTTACTTTTTAAGATGAGATCGAACAGTAATATCTTTTGTAAAGTTAATATTATACATAGGCCTAAATATATAAAAAATGAAAAAAGTCAAATATTTTGCTGGAAACATAACCCTTTTTTGTAAAGTTATTATAATATTAGTAATACAGAAATAGAACAGTATTATTTTTTGTGAAATTATTATATTATTTAAAATAGCAATATTTTTTTGCTGAAATTACAATTTAAAATAATAATGTTTTGCTTTATATTTTAAAACTCTCGGTTTTACTTTTTCAGATCAAACAGAGATACTCGATTCCCCACGGGACTAATCACTGTGTCACCATCTTTTAGAAATGAGATATTTCCTGTCCGATATACAGTGCCCACCAAGTTGGAAAACTGGAGAAATTGAAATAAATTAATATTTGTTAACAAACACCAGCGTCGTGGTACAGTAGTTAGCGCCCGCCTTCTATTTTCTTTTGTTTAATTTATTTTTAGTAACTACGTTTAGTCAATTGTTTGGAACGTTACGACTCTTTTCACTGAATGTTGATGTGAAAATAAATTGGTCGGAACAGCTTAATCAAACTTATGTTTTATAACACCTAGCAGCAACTGTTATGTATTTATATAAATGTGTTATTACAACAATATCCACAAACCTTGTAATTAAACTTCATTTTCAACTAAATGCAACACATTATCTTAAACTCCTGGAAATATAAACGCAAAATATAATAAGTTTTTTTAAGGAATAACCGAAAAACTTTTGTAATCAATATTCGTGTATTATACCTTAATAATAATTTAGGAAAAAAAAATTATTCAAAAAACATTTTACTGACGAAAATTTCCTCAAAATTTTCAGACAAAGAAGGTGCAAAAAAACAACTTTTTACTCCAAGTACACAGTTAATCAGGGAGGCAGAATAGTTAAATTCTCATTACAATAAAATTAAAGTGAGGAAAGAAAGTCATGTAACTTTGCAGTGGTGGGAGACTCCCTGGATTGTTCTTTCATTAAATACATTAACTGTGAAGATGATCGTTTTCGCTTTGCTTTTTGTGATTTACTCAATGTAGGGGTAGTGCATGGGGTAATGGGCAAAGACGGCTTATTGAAATTTTGTGCAGGGCTTTTAAAGTCTGTTTTCTTTGTAGAATTTATTTGTTCTCTAGTTCTTGTGGGAATTTTGCTTATTTTATTGCATTGTTTACATTTAATATTAACACTTGATGAAGACTCAAAATAATCCTTTAAATTCCGTTTGTCTTTCCGTGCCAAAGCCCCCTTTTTACGAATTTGTCGTTTCATAGATTTTTGAATGTTTCTTGTCAATTTAACTTTTGGTTGTAGCTTCACTTCATGATTATCTGGCAAGTAAACAGATCTACAGTGCTGGCATATTCGGCTAGTTGCTTCTGTGCATTCATGGTGGGAATATTCAACTGTTTCAACGAACGAAGACATTAATGCCCGACTTGTATTTGTTGATATTTGCGTCAGTAACTGTCCGGCTTGCCAGCGATATTTCATAGACTTTTTTTGAAATCTTAATAAGTCGGTTTGATCCATACTAAGATATAATGCCTATAGAGAAAACATAACATTAGTTCATTTACATCTTCGAATACAATAACGTAGCCTAATCACCCACAAAGTAACATACATCATACATGGTAACTCGTAAGCTGGCACGAGGTGTATTAACACCCGTGTTATAACCACTGTCGTTTTCCGTCCACGCCAAGATAGAGTACGCTACATTCATTCATTCATTCAGATTAATTGATACAACAAAGAGAAGGGAATTAACAGCAAAACGAGATACCTGCGGGTGAAAACTACTTGAACAAAGTGCTAAATCGTAGCTACTAAACCATAAACAACACCATTTTTACCGAAAACGTTTTACTATTGCAAAAAAGGCAACACATATCTATCAGCTGATTCTAAACACGAGGTTTTATATTGTTGCTTCACACATGGCGTGGGGGTTTTTTCCGGCCTTCTTCTTTTGCCCTCTCTCCCTTAATACTCTCGTAGTAAGTTTACGTATTGCTTCTGAACCTTTTTTCCGGCTTAATCCAAAGCGAGAGATTCTCTTACGTTTTAAGAACTTCTATATTCAAACATGCTGCCTCGCCAGCGCATCGATGTAAAGCTGTAAAGTACACAGTAAATCTTGTACTCCCTTTTACCAAACTTAACAGATCTATTCCTATTCTATCGAAGCCTGTGCCTTTGTTTTGTATAAAAAAATGCGCAAACCAGAATAAAACAAAACGAATTCTTATTATACGCAGAAAGACATGTTTCTAAACAGCATAACAAAATATGTGAAAATAGGCTTTTCTTTGACGTTCATTATCTCTTTCGCGTGCTTTATGCCATAAAATCCCTCCCATGTTCTGTGTTGAAAGGTCAGTATGAGCTTTCTTATGCTCTTGCTGTTCTCACGTTTCCCCCTTGCTTGATGTCGCTCGTCGCATGTTTGCCCAACAAGTTGTCGATCTTGCATTATGGAGTCGTTACGTTGAACGTATATATATACAGTAGGGCGGGGAAAGATGGGACACCTTTAGCACATAATACTCAAATATCCTGATCGCGTTTTAAACAATTAACAACGGGCTATGAAAGTCGCGAGAATACAGTTTTATAATTCTTCGAATGTTTTTCGTCTATTACCAAATGGGACGAGAGATAATAGAGGTAAAAGGTGCCCCATCTCCCCCCACCCTACTCTACTTTACACGTAAAGATTAGTCATTAGTACAAGCTTGAACTTATGTACCGCACCCCCAAACGCATCCAAACCTGTTTTATAAATTCGTAGCGTGACGTAACCGCAATACTTGAGATTCGACGAAGAGATATTTCCTTTTTCTTATTGTCGCCGTAAGTTATCTGTAACAGACATACCAGGTGTATGCAAAGTGTAAAACCTGTACAGTCGTTATGCTTTAACTGTAAGCCTAGATTCTTTTTTAAAAAAAAATTGTAGGGTGGGGAGAGATGGGACATCACGTAATAGTAGGCTGGGGTAAGATGGGACGCGTTTTTGTTCTAGTTTTGTATCTTATTTGGTCGTAAACAAAGAGTATTTACGGAATTGCATAACCGTATCTCATGGTTCCAAAAGAACGTTGTTAATTGTTCAAAACATGATCGGGAAATATGGGATTTTATGTTTAACACTATCCCGTCTTACCCCACAGAACTATACGACTTTTCAGGTGTGAAGAGTTAAAACTTACCATAAATTGCAAGTGTATGAATATGGATTGAAATTGACCGGTACATAATTTGTTTGTTTAGCTATGGGCTCTCTTATGAAAAGTTGTATATTCTGCATAGCTTTTGCTCTGCCCTTGTGTGTTGAGGGAAGATTAAGAATATCAAGACATCCAAGCAGTGTATCATGGGATATTAATAGCACTGGTTCCCAACTTAGATGTGTAGCTGAAGGTGCACAGCCTATATCTATAAGATGGCAGAAGAATGGACGTGGTTTATCTTCATTAAACCATATTACTCAGTGGAACACAGAAAAAAACAGCCAAACTTTATTAAGTACTTTACAGTTTCAAAGCTTAACCAGACATGACACGGCAAGTTATACTTGTGTGGCAACTGATAGGTTAAGTAGAACTGTGGTATCGCACGCTGCAAGCGTTACCATACTAGGGCCCCCTGTTATTATTCAAGGGCCTACAGATATCCATTCAACTTTGCATAATTCATCCATTAATATCCCATGTGTTGCTGAAGGACCTCCAGATATTACATCGGTTACTTGGGACTACACCATGTTTGCGAATGATGGGACACCAGTACACAGTGGTGAGTTCGAAACAAACCAACAATACCTACCAAAACTTCCTGCCGTAAATATTGCAATAAACCATAGTGTGACACAGTATGATATTTCATGTACTGCCAATAATTCCCGTGGCTCAGTTACATCAAGCGTAGCTACAGTGTATGTTGTAAGGGTGCCAGCCACTCCACTTATTATGAGCGTAATTTTAGGAAGTTCTACAGCAGAAATCCAATGGATGGTCGATTATTCTGACGTACAAGTTTGCATTGTTCGAGTTATTGAAGACAGAAATACTTTATTTGCATCAACTGAAGTACCTGCTCCATATAATGTGTTTACTGTTCGAAACCTGGATGCAACACAGCAGTATACAGCACGAGTTAAATGTCACAACTATATCGGGTATTCAGAATGGAGTGAACCGTATACTTTCTCACCTGCAACAAACTTAATACCTCCACAAAATGTTTCAGTTCATTTTCGACCAAATATAACCTATGTTACCTGGCGTGTATCGCCCAATCCAGTTAAAGGACAATTAACAGGTTATAAATTGGAACTTTATGATGTAAGAAGCTCTTCGAAAACTACGCACAATTTAACACCTGACAATTTATCAGCTATGCTGTATGGCCTTTCAACAAATATGGAATATGGTGTTCGCATATGTGGCATGGCAGGGTTGAAAAAAGGACCATTTTCTAATCTTCAGACATTCCATGTCCCAATTTTTATTCCCCCAAGCACCCCCAACGTATTTCTACTTCAAATTGGAATTAATTCTGCCGTAGTCAACATATCCTTACCTTCGCATGGAAGTCATGACATTACAAGTTACACTGCAACACTTACAACCAACAGCCTGCTGAACATAAAGACTCCTTACACATCAAGTCGAAACATCATTATGCTTTCAGGTTTGATGCCATACACTTCCTACAATTGTAGTGTCACTTGTATCAGTAAAGCAGGGAAATCAAATCCTAGTAAAACTTTCACTTTTCAAACACTGCCAGAAATTCCAACAGCAAGTCCGAGCCATGTATCCGCTGCAGTTATAAATGATACAAGTGTAAATATTACTTGGGACTCAGTTGATAACATGGTGGTCAACAATGCTTCTATGTATTACAAAGTTTGTGTCTTAGGCCTCTCTCAGCATAAGTGTAGTAACACAACACAAAGTTACATTATTTTAAGCTCAATTGAACCTGGAAAAAGTTCAGCTTTTGTGTATGCCTGTACTGTGTCTGGCTGTGGAGTTTCAAGCAGTAATTCATTTATTATTACATCTACAACTCTGACTTCAGCTACAAGTAGTCCCATAGCAAATGTCAAAGATGATGCAACCATTATCATAATAGCTGTTGTTGTATCACTTGCTATAATTGTAATAATTTTGGCGGCCGCGTTCCGGCATTTTTATAGAAAAAGGTTAACAAAACAAAGTGTGACAGCTAATCCTAATGTCACTTATGGACCAGTGGCCACTGGTAATACCCTGCGTTCAGAGAATGCTTATTACACATCCATGTCTTCAACTGGATCTATTTCTATTGTACAACAGTTGGAAGAATTGGTGCAGGATGTTTTGATCGAAAACAAACGACTAAAACTTGGTAAAATATTAGGGGAGGGTGAATTTGGATTTGTGTACAAAGCTACAATAAGTGCTGATGCTAATAGCAACAATAACAGCAACCAGACTGCAACAGTACAGGGTCATGTTGCTGTGAAATCAATTAAAGTAACTGGGCACACTTATACAGAAGTGGAGGGATTCGTAAAAGAAGGTCTTCGCATGAAAGATTTGGACCACCCTAATGTTATGGCCTTGATTGGAATCGCTTTCACAGCGGAAGATTTAAATAAACCTGCGTCCCCATTAGTTGTCCTACCATACATGCCAAATGGTGATTTACGTTCCTATCTGTTTTCAATGCGAACGGCGGGTTTGTCCGAGAAATTTACGGTTCAAAAGTTGCTTTTATTCGCATTGGATGTAGCAAAAGGAATGCAGTATCTTTCTAATAGAAATTTCATTCATCGAGATTTAGCTGCAAGAAATTGTATGCTGGATGAGAATAACAAAGTTGTTGTTTCAGATTTCGGTCTTTCACGGACTGTATATTCGGAAAGTTATTACAGACAAACACACATCTCAAAAATGCCAGTTAAATGGATGGCTTTGGAAAGCTTGGCTGATAATATATTTACCCCTTTGTCTGATGTTTGGTCCTTTGGTGTCACTGTTTGGGAAATACTTACAATGGGTCAAAGCCCATATCCTGGCGTTGGTAACCACGAGGTATATCAACTTTTACGAAACGGAACTCGGCTTAATAAACCCGCGCACTGCCCTTCCAAAGTTTGGTTCAGCGTCGTTTTCCCGTGCTGGACTGTACAGGTGAAAGATCGGATTACTTTTGATAAACTTGTTGAAGTTTTGAGTGAGATAACTTGTAATCCAACTGAGGATATTGAAACTCCTATTGTTCAATCTGCATCATGTTTATCGGGGAGCGAATATGAGGAGCCAGGAGGAGTGGGAGAAGTGGGAGAAAAGGCAGGAGGAGGAGCTGGGTTATATAACATGGCTGACGACAATATATCAATGAAGCCATTAATCCACACGAGAGCAACATCGTGTGATGATGAAGTAGTTGACCTGTGATCACTTTGTACAAATTTAACGAAACAAAATGTAAGATGTTTCTCCTATGTGGGTGAGGTCCAGTGCCAGTGACACACCATGGGGCCGAGGATTCTGGCTAGAATTGGCCCATTACCCCAACATTGTATATGCACATTCAAAAGCAGTGTGGTCCTACAGTGTAGCAAGCAATGGGTCCTAGGATTTAGGCCTGGATTGTTCTATTACCCAAAATGTAACCTATAGTTGATCATTATTCTTTTGACCTTATGTTTCCGCAAATCTAATTGACCAATCTAACCATTTTAAATAGCAAAAATTGGTGCCTTTAGTTTTTTAGTGCCTTTTTGTAATTTTTCATATGAAGCTTTTTATAAAGCAGTAAGTTAGACACCTTTATACTACACGCAGTGTATTTATACTATTTGTAATACATAACACGTTTTTGTAACTTCATATATTCCATTAATACTGTTATATGTATAAATGACATTATATTTTCTAAATTAAAATTGCATTTACTTGTTTAAACAAAATCTATTGCACATTATTTTGCTAATAATATTCAACGCGTTTCATATTGAAAAACAATTTGATTTTCACAATTTCAAAGTATTATATGCAGTAATATTGTAACTAAAACTTCTTTCTACTGTTTAAAGTGTTACTGCTGCCAATGTTTAAGGATTGTAAAACAAGATATTGCTATGTAAATATGCATGTGGCAGTAAAGTTGCTTTTTGTTTATTATTTAATATGCAACCTAACAGTTACTCGTTTTAAAATTGGTGTTGCTAATGTTTATTATTATCTGCATTATGCTTTGAATGTAAAGTTAAATAAATTCAATCTAACTTACCAGTGTTGTTGCTTGGGGGCAGGATAAGTTTACAAACAAACATATATTTAACTTCAGTATTGTTTATACTGTTATACCCTGTACAAAAGATATTGTTTACTAAAATTAAAAAGATCACAAGTCCCACTGAAAAGATAGGCACATATTTATAAAGATTAAAATGTTTCAATTAGGTTAGTTTTCAAAAAAACTGTGACCAATACACTACATGTGTGCAGTTTTACTTGCAAATGCATTTCCCTCAATAACAAAATTCCCATTTTAACACAACTACTAAAAATGAAATGGTATATCTATATAAAACTCAGGTAGAGATAAAATTCAAGGTGTTTAGAATGGTTTAAAACGAAAAAAAGAGAACAGTTTTACCAAAAAAAGGCTAAAAACAGTAAAATCACGATATAGTAAAATTGGAATTAAAATGAAATTTCGTTTGTGTAAACAGAAAACAAATATAAAAATTCTGGCAGCAATAGTGTAAAAAATAGAAATAAAAGTTATTTATTCGGACATCCTCTCTTAGTGTGGCCAACTTCTTTGCATAATCCACATGTGGGGGGTCGTTTTCGCTTTGGGGCTCGTGGCTGATTGTAAGAAGTACTGGGAGTTGGAGCTGTATCTGGAACATAACATTGAATAAATGAATGTAACTTACTTAATACTCGCGCGGCCGGAAAAAGACAGTCGTTATCACACAGGTTCAACACCTCAGCTTACAAGTTACCATGAATGTTACTTTGCGGTTAAAAATTTTTTTGTGGATTTTTTTTTTTTATTATGGCTGATAATTGGACAACCCATCAGTGACCACTGGATTAGTGACCGCAACATTATTATTATATATCTTTTCAAAACATTAAGTAAGACCATGTTATTTAAATAATGAAAAGGGAATCAACAGCAAAATGGCATTCATTAAAACACGCTATATGGATTGGATAGAAGATGTCAGAAAGAGTGTTAGTTAAAAAAGTGTGGCTGTTGAACCAAACTGTAATAAAAACAGTAAGAAATACACCTAGAGGAAAATACGATATTGGTAATTTGTCCGACGCCATGACATGCTTTTATTTCCAGCAGTTTACAAATTTTCACAAATGTATAAAAATAAATATTCAGTTTCATCTTACTTTGCATTGAGTCGCACCACTCAAAGAAACCGCATTGTGCGTCCCTGGGTTTGTCACAAGTGTAAAACATCCTCCCTTTATTTGCCCCTTCCTTCTGTACAGTGCGTTGGGTTGCGGGAATATCACATTTACACATCACATCGCCTGATACTCTTATGCTAGATTTAATATTAAATACAAAAGGTAAAACTGATTAGTGTCAAAATATTACATAAGCATAGGAATAAAAGAGAATGTTGGCGTAATCAGCCAACTTTGGTCTAAATCCCAGGTCCCATAGCATGTCTCACTGTAGGACCTCACACATATAGAATAGAATGTGCATAGTCTAAACCCAGGTCCCATGCTGTGTCTCACTGTAGGACCTCACCCATATAGAATAGAATGTGCATATACAATGTTGGGGTAATCAGCCAACTTTGGCCTGAATCCCAGGTCCCATAGCATGTCTCACTGTAGGACCTCACACATATAGAATAGAATGTGCATATACAATGTTGGGGTAATGGGCCAACTCTGGCCTAAATCCCAGGTCCCATGGCTTGCCTCACTGTAGGACTTCACCCATATAGAATATACCAGGGGGTCCCAAATTGCCAAATTCATCCTAAACCCCAGGGGTATCAACAATAACCTCACCCACATATGATATCTAATAAAAACTTGCCTATTATTTAACCCAGAGGTAAAGCTGGTTTGTTGTTGAGTAGATTGGTTGTTATTATCAACCCACATAAAGAAGTCACACCCTCCATTCTGCTTCCCACATTTATAAAACTCCCTTCCAGTATTTGGTCCATCTTTCCTCACAGTAAGAACAATAGAAACCTCCCCACACTGACAAGCGGGAACGTTTTCATCGCTTCGTGTCGCTGCTAACGTTGATTTCTTCCTTGTCCCACCTTTCTTAACACCTCCTCTAGAACCTCTGGAACTCAAAACACCTGGACCACCACCTGTGTGACCACCACTACCACCACCAGGTCTTGATCCGCCACCCCTTGGGCCATTACCACCAAAACCTCCTGAGCCACCAGCACCAGGTCTTGATCCCCCACCCCTTGGGCCATTACCACCAAAACCTCCTGAGCCACCAGCACCAGGTCTTGATCCCGCACCCCTGTGGGCATTACCCTGCCTTGCATTACTTGCACCTCTATGTTGGTTACTTGCAGTATGTTGATTGTTCGTGTATCTGGAACCAAAACCGGTTTATATGTAATGGTTTTACCAGACATATTATACTTAACTTAATAACACTATATATATATATATATGGGCATATGTTAAAAAAGCAGGAATACAAATTAAGGTTTTTAAAAATTCAGCAATTCCTGGCACAAAATAGCCAAAACACAAATATGGTATACAATGTAGTGAATTCCTTTGCTGAATTCCTTCTTTCTTATTATAGTTACGCGCCGCTTTAAGTGTGTCGCTGCTAATTAACATTCCTACGTTTCTCCCGTATTTCCTAATGTGTCATGTTACTCAGTTTGCATGTGTTATTTGCCATTTGTACAGCAGTTAAGTTCGAGTGCGCGTTAAGTTGTCTTTAACTACTTTAACTCTTTGTTTCTTTTAGGTTTCTATGATTGAGTTTATTTAAACCTTATTTAATAAACTACTTATGAATCGTTCCATACAAGTGTATACAACCACATACAAATGTGTTATATAAGTGTGATCACATACATATATTGCACAAATGTATATATCCACATACAAACCTGAGCCCGAGTGCATTGTTCACATCCTCATCGCAACCCCCGATACAAACCACTTGATCCAAGCTAAAGTAAACGGGAACCGACCCGGGTTTAATCTTTACATGAACTCTGCGGATATGAATTAATGTAATTTATTTTTGGCGGCCCAGTGTCAGCCGTTATAACAAGGGTGTTCTGTTTCATACACCTCATGCCTGCTTAGCAGTTACCACGTATGTAACTTATTTATCCTCGCATGGGGGGCAATGACCTTCGTTATAACAAGGGTGTTCTGTTTCATAGACCTCATGCCTGCTTACCAGTTACCATGTATGTAACTTTGTAAGTGACTGTGGAAAAGTTACAATAATCTTTATTACTTCTAAAACATCGAAGATATTTATAAACAATAGCCACAAAAAAAATTACAGGAAGTTTCTTGAAATTTCTTTTTAATAACTACAGTTAAGCAATGTGTGTTGCCTGAATATTGCTTCACAGGGTTTAACAAGTTTGTATTATTTTATTTTACACCATCCAAGTGAAAAATATAAGTTTTTACCAGCAATATGAGATGAATGAATGAATGAATGTAACTTACTTTATCCTCGCGTGGCCGGAAAACGACAGAGGTTATCACACGGGTTTATTACCTCGTGCCAGCTTACGAGTTACCATGTTTGTTACTTTGTGGGTGATTATTTTTTTTGGGATTTTTTTTTAATGTATGGCTGATAATTTGGACAACCCATTAGTGGCCACTGGGTTGGAGCAATTGTCGTTAAGTGTCTTGCCCAAGGACACATACGCCCACAATGGTAGCAGCGACGAGCCTTGAACCCATTACCTAATGGTTACAGGCAGGCACGCTAACCACTACGCCACGGCGCCGAGATATACAATTATGTTACTCCACCTGCTGTCTACACTACATGAAGGTTTGTTGCTAATGCACGAAACAATAATATGGCCAACAATATGGCCAATAATATGGCCAATAATATGGCTAATAATATGGCTAATAATATGGCTAATATGGCCAATAATATAGCTAATGTACAAAACAATAATATGGCCAATAACAACAAATAACATAAAACACACACAACAACAATTAATGTCACAAACAAACCTATGTACGGGTGATGGCTGACATGTTGTACAAACTGATGCATCAACATTAATCTCGCTTATTGAGGTTGGGAAGAACATTGCATTCATACAATCAGGGTAACCAGTGCATGACATCATGAAGCTGAATATAGGGCTTGTTTTAATATTAAATTCATTTGCTTCTGCAAATGAGATTTATATTCTATATAAATGATATATCTGTATGAAAAAAACATAACTTTTCATTTATCTCTCCGAAAACGATAGCGAAGATCATAATATTTAAAAAGAAGAAGAGAAGCAAATCAACATCAAAACAACAGCGTTTGTATTAACAGCAAAACGGCACTTTTTGTTAAAAAGTTTAATTTAAACTAAATAACAACAAGAGACACTAACCCTCCATCTCTCTTTGTCTTTATAATCATATCTTTGCCACATACTGGACATGGTCTCACAGGAGGGGAAGCACCCGATGGATTAAGTAAAGACGGTTGGACCTGCGTCGCGTTTCCAAAGTACGAGGAAAGGGCTTCGTCTAATCTGGGTAAAAAATATAAATACGTATGTTACTTATGTGGTGGCTTATAAGCGGGCATGGGGTGTATGAAACAGAACACCCGTGTTATCAACTTATAACGACTGTTGTTGCCCCGCCATGATAGGATAAATAAGTAACATATGTGGTAACTCGTAAGCGGGCACGAGGTGTATGAAACAGAACACTCGTGTTATAACGACTGTTGTTGCCCCGCCATGCAAGAATAAACTCAATTCATATCGAAAGATTTTCGTATTGCATATCAACCAAACAGACAAAATATAAAGTAGTCTAATATATTGTTTGACCAATAATCTAACATCCAAATTCTACCATGGGACTTGATTGAAAAAATGTAACTTGGTTTATCCTTGCATGGCATGGCAACGACAGTCGTTATAATAACCTGGGTGTTCCATTTCATACACCTTGTGTCCGCCCACAAGTTACCACGTATGTAACTTACTCATCTTTGAGTGGGCTAAATAACAATCACTATAACAAGGCTGTTCAAACTAACAGAAACACTTTCTAAATAAAACAAACAATTCCTTACTTTTGTGCATTCTGTACTGCAGCTTCGAACACAGCTCTATATTTTGCGATATGTCGTTGCAGAACATCAGCTTTCCGTGCATTTCCTTCACAGATTCGTCCTAAATCTGCTTCAAGTTCTGCCCTTAGTTCTGGGCGTGACATTTCATATCCCATCAAGTTGTATCCTGAGGTGATTTATTTGAACTTACGTAGTCTAAACATTATGTTACTTCTGCTACCAGCCATAATGTGAAATAATATTTTTTCCGGAAACTTTCAGTAATGAGCCAACTCTGGCCTAATTCTCAGGTCCTATGGCGTGCCTCACTGTAGGACCTTACCCATATAGAATAGAATGTACATATACAATGTTGGGGTAATGGGCCAACTCTGGTCTAAATCCCAGATCCCATGGCATGCCTCACTGTAGGACCTCACCCATATAGAATAGAATGTGCATATACAATGTTGGGGTAATGGGCCAACTCTGGTCTAAATCCCAGGTCCCATGGCATGCCTCACTGTAGGACCTCACCCATATAGAACAGAATGTGCATATAAAATGTTAAGGTAATAGTTTGGGTAGCAACCACCCCACCCACATAGAATAAAGTAATTAAACCACATCGTACCTTCCACCAACCCCATCCCTAATTCCCCCGGTAGAAATCGTTGATCGCTTGTTAACCCAACGTACATTCGTTGTTTTATTGTCTCTATGTGTTCCGCATGAGTGGCGTCGGTACCTGGGAACCAATTATGACATCATTATGACATTATGTACAAAACAATAAAACCTGCGTTTACTTTAGAAAACAGATTATGCCCGTATTTTAATGTGAAAACACAGTAAAAAGCTTCCAGATAGACAAAACAGAACACCCATGTTATAATAACTGTTGTTTTTTCCGCCATATGAGGATAAATAAGTTACATACGTGGTAATTCCTAAAGGTGCCTGTACACAGTATTGGGAATTCGTCCGTTTTGTCCGAATTTCGCTACCGCATGCGGAACTCGGTAATGGGTTTGCATACGACTTTACACGCAAATACGCATGCCGGATACTGTGTACAGCCACCTTAAGAGGGCACAATGTGTACAAAACAGAACACTCTTGTTATAATGACTGTCAATCGCCCAAAACTAAAAAATCCTAAAACATGAAATTACCGATCCCATGCTTATCCATTAATGCAATAAGATCCGCTTCAGTTAACAATGGAGGAGCTGTAGTTCTTCCACCAGGCATGTTTATACCAGTGGGTTCAAATTCATCTCCAATATTGTAAACTGCTATTATCTGTTCATTACAATTTTCAATAAAAAATTAAAAACTTTTAATAAAAAAAAATCTTTGATTGCTGCATATGTGATAGCACCTAATCTATATCAGTTTATAATTTATTCAATACAACTATTATCTGTTCATTCTGTTGGTTACAATTTTTAATAAAAAAAAAATTTAAGTTGGGCCTGATTTTTGTTTGCTGCGTATGTAGTAGCACCTAATCTGGATGAGTACCAGAATAGAATTTATTTTTCTCATGGTAAATTCTAACAGTATATAAACATATTAGGCTGCGCTCCCTTTAAAACGTATTTAGTAATTTTAAAGTAACTTTATGAGTCTTATGACCAGTATATTTTACATAATAAAAAATATTTTATAAAAAGTATGCAGTGGCAATTGGTTAATACAATGGGAAAATTTATGGACAGTACATTAATACCTTCCCGTTCCAACGGTCGTAAGGATAAACTTCAAGGTAATTCCGCTCAATAATCATCAAACCTTGTGCGTTAAACTCCTCACCACCAAGTATTATGTCTACTGTCGTTTCATGGCCCTGGGGAGCAACAAAGACACTTTACGAATTACCACGTATGTAACTTATTTATCCCCGTATATGGCGGGGCAACAACAGTCGTTATAACATGGACGCTCTGTTTCATACACCTTAGGCCAGCTTATAAGTTACCATGTATGTAACTTATTTATCCTCGTATGGCGGGGCAACAACAGTCGTTATAACATGGACGTCCTGTTTCATGCACCTCATGCCAGCAAGTTACCACATATCTAACTTTGTGCGTAATTGCTTTTATCTGACAAAAAATAGTTTTAAATATCAAATAGAAAAAAAATATTTTACCTTCGCGTCTCGGTGACAGCAAGCAAGGAAATGGCGCGCAATCAACTCATAAATCCTTGCATTGTTGCCCTGTGGTGCAAAAGTGGAAACATAAATTATCAAGTAATAAAAGTTAAATACAAGTATAAGTTGTGAACCTGAAATTGTAAGTTATCTTTATTATAATAAAAAAATGTCATTTATTTATATTCGCATAAGTCGCATGACGAGGCAACGACAGTTGTTATAACACGGATGTTCTGTTCCATACACCTCGTGCCAGCTTACGAGTTACCACGTATGTAACTTAATTGTTCTTGCATGGTGGGGCAATGACAGTTGTTATAACACAGGTGTTTTGTTTCATACACCTTGTGCTTGCTTACAAGTTAACACATATATGATAGCCATCTGTATGATACTATTTTCTTCCCAAACAAATGAGTTTAAAATTACAAATGGAATATTTGATACAGATGATGGTTCATACAAACTGAAACTATGATGATACTTATCACTTACAGATAGATTAGGTGCAGCTTTAGTTGGATGGATGGGGGGGTGGGCTTGGTCAGATTTGTGTCCGTTCCTGGGTTGTGGTCCTCCTTCTAAAGCGAGTAAATCTCTTGCAAAGTTTCCCCACGCTGGGTGATTCGTTTGTTCACCAACCAACCTTTCAAGGTCAAAATCTTTTGGGAAAATGTTTGTTTCAGTACGAGGGTAACTGATGTATCTGGAAATAAATTGAATATAAGAAGTTAAACAACTCTAAGCATATTGAGAATATAACCATTTATTTTATTTATTAATTTATATTTTTATGGAAATATTATCGAATAATTATAATTTCTAGACTTGCTTTTTGTTTAATACGCTAACACAGTGAAAAAAAGTATCATCTTATACATTTACCCTTGTGTATACAATGTTTCTGCAATTTTCATTGTTTCTTTTGCGCTTATCCTTAATTTCCGAGAAGCCAATTTCTCCAACTCTACTGTCTCCATAGCAACAGGACGCCATTTACTCCGGGGGCGACTCGATACGTTGGTTACCGTGGCAACAACTGGGGGTTCCATGCAGTTAGCGTACAACACACGACACGCAAGCTCGTTAAACAAACGATTTCTTTTCCATGAGAACGTGCTGGTGACAGGCCCATCATCATTATGTTGGGTGGTGGTGTGGGTCACTATTGGGATAATATTATGTTTAATAAAATTTACGAGTTACCACAAATGGAACTCATTTATCTTCGCATGGCAGGGCAACGACGGTCGTATAACATGAGTGCTGCTCACCTTGTGCCCGCTTACCAGTAACCACGAATGTAACTTTGTGGGTGAGTGTGTGTCTTTTTAAAAGGCAGGCGCACCAACCATTGTGCCACGGCGCAGGGTATACAAACAATGGTACAAGGTTAAATACCTTTAAACATACTCAGAATATTATAATACGTAAAAATAGTGAGAAATGGAATATTTTACAGGTTAAATTTGTAATAATGAAAAAATAATAGTTAAATAGAAAATAATTAACTGTAACCAAGTTAAATTCATGTTCATCTTTACCTTCAATCTTCCAGAAGTCTTCAGGTTGGAACTGCTCCCTTGCTTTGTATCTTTCCACCACAAACCCTAATGTAGGAAACTGACAACTCCCGTAACTTATCAGCTTATCCGATAAAACATGAGGGAAAACTTTCTGCAGACGAAGGGTTTGAAATCTGGTGAAAGCAGCTCCTGTTAAAATGAATAACAAATATTAAAATATTAAGTTTTATGATTCCAAACCTAAGTATTTTGGTTTTTAGACAACAAGAATGGCTTAGGGCTCACCATAACAACATAGTGGTTTTTAATCTCAGATCAGGTTAGTTAACATAACGAAGAGAAGTAAATTAGCAACAGAACAGCAGTTGATAAAACACTGTAAAAACAACTTTAGTAACCGTGTCAAATAAAAGCATGACAAACCTAAAACTGGCTGTCTTCACGATGTGTGATAGTAAATATATATAGTAAAGTGGGGGAAGATGAGACATCTTCAGAACATAATATCCAAATATTCTATTTGAGTTTTAAACAATTAACAACGTTTGTGGAAGTCGTAAGGATATAGTTTTATAATTCTTTGAATGTTCTTTGTTTTCTACCAAATGGGACAAGAAAATAGAGCTAAAAGATGTCCCACCTTTCCCAACCCCACCATATATACAATTATAACAAATCACAAGATACTACAGATGAAAACACACAGGATGATAAATATAAAAATCACAAGATAATAAAGATGATGTTTAAACACAAAGTTTACCGATTCTAAGATCGAGTTCCTGTCGAACATCAACTGCATCGCTCGTGTTTTGATCGGGTTGTTGCAGATTACGACACGCCGATTTTATTGATCTAATAAAATAAACCTGAAGATTATAGGAGTACAGCAATAACCATAATGTTTAAAATGAACATTCACCACATTTGCAAGTATGTGTAACATTACAGGAAATTTTGAAACCAATAAATTAATGCTACATTATATTTCTGCATAGAAATGTGGAACATTATAACAAACATGGGTTCAAGGCTCGTCGCTGCTACCATTATGGGTGTATTTCTCCTTTGAAAAGACACTTATCGGCAATTTCTTTAACTCAGTGGTCATTAGGGGGTTGCCCAAGTTGTCAGCCACACAGAAAACTTTCGCCAACAACGTTACATACGTAGTTACTTGTAAGCGGCTACACAGTTGGCTTTTTAACTTAACACACATAATTCTATTCTATATAGTTGAGGTCTTGTGGCAAGGCAGGCTAGAACTTCTTGATTAAGACCAGAGTTGGCCCATTATTATCCCGACACCCATAATAAATGTAACATATACCAATTCACCTGTCAGTTATCTCAGAAAATCGTGCTCTATACACGGGTATATTCGGTTTAATATTTTGACAAATATTAATGATTTCGAATCCAATATTTTCTCCCTCCCGATCACAATCCGTCCAAATTACTAACGCTTGGCTGTTCCGAACTTCTCTTTCCAATGTTCTCTATCATTAAAGACAATATATAAACACCTAATGTTAACATTTGGTAAAATGATTTTTTCCATAAAAATTTATAGAAATGAGTTTACAGTTATGAATGTACCATAGGCAGAATGTTATAATAAACAATAATGGTTGGAAATGGAACAGTTTACAGAATATTTTACAGGTAGGGATGCACATTACAGAATAATTAGGTATTTTAGGATATCCTAGAATACTTTATTTCGAATCTAGAATTTCGAATCTAGAATTTCGAATCTTTTTATATTTAGAAAAAAAATAATTTTACCCACATAAGTCAGTTTATTGACCCTTCAATAGTAGCCTTGTTGGGTCATGAGCTGTTAAATGATCAAAAATTGTACTATTGTTCACGTTTGTTGCGTCACGAAACGTTTAGCAGGCTATGAAAAGACGTTGTAAAACGTTTACTCTCGAAAGTCCCACAAACACAAAAATATTATTTTTTAAAATTATTAAGTTTCAAAAGTTGTTAATACACATTATGAGATGACGTGTGATGACATCATTAAACACAATACCTAATCCCGTAATTAGATTCGAATACAAAAGGATTCGAAATTCTGTAATGTGCATCCCTATTTACAGGTCAAATTTGTTGTAAAAAAGAATGGTTAAAATAGAAAATAAAAGTTACATATAAAACAAACCTTGATATCCACCATGTTTTCTGTCACTATCTTTTCCACTTCAACATCAAATAAACTTAGAGGATGACAAGAATGCCTTTGAAAGTTGACAATACATTAAATCAATTATTATCTATCAAGCACTCTAGCACAACAGTCTCGTGTTTAGAGCGTCATGTCTGTTTGTCAACACAACTCGTTTCATTCTCACCACAACACAACATGCAAACACATAGTCACATGTTTAAAAGTCACTGCAAGGGGCGTGAAGATTACTGGAGAATATATACAATACAATAATAAAAGGCCACAATCAGATAGAAATATTGGGTCCCTTTAGTGCATGTCCGCTATGTCCACAACATTCACTACATAGTGGACATACCAAACATGCACTAATTAAAGGGACCAGAAATATTTACCATTTCTTATAAATTCCAGCAAAGTTGTAATTAAGCAGATGGCCAGATAGAGAAGTAACGGACATTGCGCAGTTTTGCCCCAGCATGTGGTAGCTGAACTCGTAGATCTTGTTGTATTTCGAAAACCCATTTCTCTAAAAGTAAAACAACACTTGTTAGTCGATACATATTGTTAGTTGCAGAAGAAGCATTTATTGTTTATATAGAATGTTTACATATAATTGCGAAGATCATGTTATTAAAATACTTCAGAAAAGGAAATCAACAGCAAAATAACAGTTGTTAAAACACGCTATGGATAATAGGTGTGGAAAAGAGTGTTGGTTAAAAAGCTGTGCTGTTGCATCAAAATAAATGTTGTTTGAAAGTGTGGCCATTTAACCAAATGTGTTTGTAGTGAAGAATCCTCCCCCTACATTATTTGCTAACCCTAACTACCAACCTCTAACAATTCTCCCAGCCTAATATGTACTAACATACCGAGGATTCTTCGGTAATAATGTGACGCAGCACGATTTCGCGCATTTTTAAAGTTAATTTTCAATACGAACGCCCAAATTTTTTTTTTAATTATACAGCGAGTATCAGGGAGACGTAAGGAACATTTTAAGACCAAAATTTTCACTGGTCACCAGCGGCAGTATTACCGGATTGTTCACTAGTATGTAACATCCTGAGGATTCTTCACTAGTGCCAGATTTTAAATAAATATTTAATACATTACCACTTGATATTGATGCCCTGATAAAATATCTGATATTCTTTTAGCAGCGTCATTCTTCTCAGCCACACTCAACACTTTAAAAGTAGACGCGTGTCGTGCCATTAATATTCTATGATGAGTTAAAACTATAAAAGCAGCTTTGTAAAACATAACTGGAAAATAAAGGTTAAACTTTAACCGGTGACCATTCAAATCTTTGGTCTCAAAATGTTTCTTACGCCTTAATGTTACCCGTTGTATACTTTTTGTGGAGAAGTCAGGCGTTCGTGGCAAAAATTGATTTTAAAATGCGCGAAAATTAGAGCGGGTATCAGTGAGACTTAAAAACATTTTTAGACCAAAATTTTTACCTTCCACTAGCTAAAGAATTACCGTAACTAGTAACAGTTAATACAAATGTAGTCAAACGGTATATACGTAGTAACCTCCACACTTTCTATGTACGAACAAAACATGAAACCAAAATAAGGGAAATCCCCTACAGTCAATATTGAGATTTCGCGGTAAAAAAAATAAAAACAAGAGAGCTAGTAAAATAAGAGATAATTGCAAAGAGATCGGTACGTTTTCGAAAGAACAAACCAGTGAACCTGTGCGAGCCGTGTTTCTGTATTTTAACAATTAAAAGAGTTCTATTACCAAAAACATATTATATCTTGAACAAATAACCTAATTGCTTTATAATTATAGATATTATATATGAAATTAATTAAGTGCAATCATGATAATCTAGTATGCATTTGTTATTACATCTCTCTAATTTTCATTCAAACTTTGTTTTATTGAATTTATGTAAGTTATTTATCCTCACGTGGCGGGGCAATGACAGTCGTTCAACTGTTTATGTAACTGTGTTCATGGCCTACTCAATGTATTTATACACCTCGTGCCCGCTTACGAGTTAACATTTATGTAACTTACTTATCCTCACATGACGGGCAACGACAGTTGTTATAACACAGCTGTTCTATTTGATACACCTCATGCCCACTTACGAGTTAACATTTATGTAACTTGGATAACAGATGGTGTATCCATTAACACACCATATTTATTTAGAATGGACACCAACTTCTATCAAAACCAATACGTGATAGCTCTTGCTAAACTGAAGCGGAATCGCTTGGATATTTCTCAACCATCTGATGAAGACGACAGTGAACTTATTTGCGACCTTGAATAATGCGTAATAAAGATTTGGATCACTCACAAACTTTACAATCAATTATTAATGGTTTTGTTACGGCGCTAAGGCGACCTGTGGGATTAAATTTCAAACTTGGCCGAAGCATTCAACCGCTACGCGTTCAGTTTATTAAACTCAACAAGATGTTATCTAGTAGCATATATTTTAACCTGCTATTAAAATATTTCATTTTTAAAACTTTGACAAAAATTACAGTTAAGCAGTTACTTTGGAACATTTTAATTTGAAAGTTTAAATAAGTTGTATTTAATTAAATGTTAGTAGGATCTAACATGTTTTCATTCTCTTCCACGTTCCATTTGTCAGTAAACAAATTGTATTTACTTACCCTCGCGCGTGTCAGGCGACTCAAAAGTAAAACACAAGAAATGTGCACCTTTTAATAAATAAACGATAACTTGGACAACTAATGAGTAATCTCTGAGTTGGAGCAATTACTGCTGTGTTTTTACAAGTGCACACATGCCAAAAGATTGGCATCATCGAGCTTTGAATCCAGTACCTTCTGATTACGACTCGAGCTCTTTTTTATAGACACAGTCCCAAAGATTATTAATTATTTGGCTTCGGCAGATAAGCAGTTGTAGACTCCATATCATCATTTACTTCGGTGGTTGTTGGTAAGGATGGGACGATTCGACTGATACGATGAACTGATTTACGAAACTTGGACGATTTTCGTTTATCGCGCCTGTTAGAAATATCAATGAATAAATGATTGAATGAATGTACTACATATGTAACTTGTTTATCCTCGCATGGTGGGGCCATGACAGTGTTTATAACGCGCATGTTCTGTTTACTACACCTCGTGCCCGCTTAACCACTTATGCCAGCTCACAAGTTTCCACGTATATGTTTTTGGATGTGTTCAGGCATATGAAAAAGAACACCCGTCTTTAGCTGTTGAAGTTTTCCGACCACACGAGGATGAATAAGTTGCATTCACTTAACATGGGTTTACCTATAAGATGCATATCTAAACACCAAACGCAACGTGGCTTTCACGCTTTCCCTGAAGTCCTTGTTACGTACATTGTACACGATGAAGTTTACGCAACTGTTCGCCATGAGAAATTCACCTGTAAAATAATACACATATTTGTTATTAATTTTTGCAAAGACATAGTTTTTATTATTTTTTTATTAAATGCATAATTTTTTATCTATCTGAAAAGGCATGATTTTTTTACATATTCGGATACAGTTTCAAAAATCAGACTTCTTAAAACAACGAAAGAACAGAATCCAAAGATTACAGCAAAAAGTTACAATATTTTTGCGGGAATTGGCGCTGCCGATCCCCGCCGAAAATCTCGTTGAATCCCGATGTAGCTTACTTGCAACTAACTTGAGCCAGTTCAGTTCCCTGCATGGCATGATAGTGGAATATATGAGAGGCATCATGATAGTGAACGGTAACATCATCATGGAGAAAAAGGTTATCATGATCGCAACTGTTATCATCAACTGTGGAAATAATCACCACAAAGTTACATACATGGTAACTCAAGAAGGCACGAGGTGTATGAAACAGAAAACCCGTGTTATGACTGTCGTTGCCCGCCATATACGGGGATGAATAAGTTACATTCATTATTTTAGTTAATTAAACAAGTTCCAATCTTACAAGTTAACGGCTCGTATTACAACGAAGTAACGTTATATATGAAGATTATTTTAAAGACGTGATTTTGTAAACCAGCTTCAGCTAAAACTACATATATGTGTATCACAGCTTCTGTTAAAAATAGGTTGGCACTCATACAAAAGGAATGGCTCCACTTTGGACATAAGTTTACTCACAGGTACAAATACATATATGACACTGTATGGATCATAGTTTTTGTACAAAAAATATGACATTGCAACAGTACTGCATTGTGGCACATGGGTTTTCACCTATGAACCCGGGGTAAATGGATCAAGACTTTCGAATTTCGACCCAACAGAAGTTATATAAATACCACCCTGGTTTAATATTTATAGATCTTAGCAGGAAATCTAAACTGTAACCAAAACAGACGGTCACAGCCACCAATTTGTTTGCAAGGGTGATAGCCAGTATACCATGAATGCATATTATCAACGAAAATTTTCCCATGAATGATTTATACGTCACCTGTCTTGTTTCAGAATTATTTTGAAATGCAGAGAATCGAGTGGATACCAAACTTTCCTTACGAACCAAACTACCTCTGCCCATCCCACGTTTCGCTTCTGCCTCTGCCAAGTTTCTGGTTGTAATCTTCAGTGTTGCCAGTGTGAGACCCACCGTCGCCCCGTACGGTATAGCGAGCACCACGATGGGAAACACTGACGCTATCATGTTGCATGGGCTGCCCAAAGGTGCGGAAGCGAACATCCATATCGGTAATCGGTAACTGTATTAATATATATATAGTAGGGTGGGGGGAGACGGGACACCTTTAGCTCATAATATCCAAATTTCCTTATCGTGATGTAAACAATTAACAACGGTCTATGGGATTCGTGAAGATAGAGTTTTATAATTCTTTGAATTTTCTTCGTTTACTACCAAATGCGACAAGAAAATAGAATGAAAAGATGTCCCATCTCCCCCACCCAACTGTATAAGTTGGGATATAAGGTACATGTATCCAAAACGTGGGCAAGACACTCCTCGGCAATTATTGAACCTGTAAGGGGCGACTAAGGGGTTGTCAACTTGTCAGTCAGATATAAAGAGATCTCCAATTAAGTTATATACGTAATTACGCTTAGAAAACGGACAGAAACATATATTATTGTGTGGTAAGATGGGATACTGTTAGCACCTAAATCCCATATTTTCTGATCTGGTTTTCAAAATTATCAACGCTCTTTTAGCGCAGTGATAACACGGTTATATAATTCTGTAGAAATTCCTTGTTTACTACGAAACATATGTTATTTACTTACGTGATGTCATCCCAAAACAGCGGTATGGACGTCAGGAAAATGGAAACCATCCACACGACAATTAAAATGATCTTTACAATGTGCTAAAAGAATATTTCAGTCAACAGCGGATATAATGCGGTTAGCTAGGTATCGCGCGGACGGGTTAATTGATATAACAATAGGTCTTGGGGAATATGGTAGTGCGATGACTCTGTATTAAAAATAGGCATGAGTTGACTGGCTATAAGAGGGTAGTGTAGCTGTAGTCGCACACGTTGTATAAATAACTCACTAGAGCATACAGCAATATAGCGAAAACACATTGGGCGAGCTATTTATAGCAATTTTCTTGTGACCTATTTGCATATATATTGTAAAGTAAACGTTAAATAGCATTATAACAAGACAGATTGTTGCATGACCGCTGTGGTTAACGCGCCTGTCTCTAAACCAGAGTTTACATTAAAATTAAGTTATAGTAATCTTACCCTTTTGGGTGCGATCACTCTTTGATAAATGAACGGACGAACAACAGCAAAGAAACGATCACCACTAAGCACTAGCAGGCTGTACAAACTCGCGGCGACAGATCCCGTGGCAGCGCCGCCGTATAAAACGATCTTCCCCCTGTGAGCCTGCGATTGCCTTTGGAAATATGTGTGGGTTTTAGTTTTGAACGGTTCTGTGGCACAAACGTGGGGCCGCTTACTGTAATTGTGTTTGCTAGACTACCTCTAACCCCGTCGCTGCTACAGACGTGATACTCATAATAGAGCACGAGGTTTAAAACATGCTATTTCGACTTAAAACCTGGTATAACGTCTGCCGTTGCCCGGTCACGTGAACGCAAATAAATTTACATTGAAAAAGAGGATATATGGCTTCAAAGTTATCATTGTGGGCGTGTGTGTTCTTGCAAAACAAAGTTGAACATAAAGTTAAAGCCTTCGCAAGAGGCCATTTACCCGCCACACACAGTTAAACAACTGACGTTCATACATTCAATGTTGAACACTGTATATAGTAGGGTTGGGGAAGACCTTTAGCACATAACATCCAAATAACCTGATCGTGTTTTAAACAATTAAAAACGTTTATGAAAGTCGTGAGGATACGGTTTTATAATTTATGGAATGTTCTTTGTTTACTACCAAATGGGACGGGAAAAATAGAATAAAAACGTGTTCCATCTTACCCCACCCTACTATATAGCTTAATCATACATTAACGTGGTAAATAATACAACATAGAATAATAAGATTCACAACCATATATACCTTTCATAGAGACACAAGAATGAAAGTCCTTCAGGGTTTGCTCGGAAAAACATCAGCACCATACTCTCTATAAGGCCTGGATAAAAATGGAGGAATCATTTTCATTATGTATATCAATATGCGGGTCGATAATGTTTTGGTGTCAACAGGCTGAGCATGTAACTTTACTTCCATGCAAAAATAGTTGGTTAATTTCATGTATGGTAGGGTGGGGGAGATGGTACACCTTTTCAATCTATTTTCCCTTCCCATTTAGTAGTAAACAAAGAAGATTCAAAGAAATATAAAGCTGTATCCTAACGACTTCCATAGACCGTTGTTAATTGTTTAAAACACCATCAGGATATTTGTATGTTATGGGTTAAAGGTGTCCCATCTTCCCCTGCAGTACTATATAATATGGTGGTGTACGATTGAATACCAGGGCACATATTCTCTCATATTTAAAGTATATTTTAATGTTAACCCACACATGTTTATTGGTTAATGTTAGTAATCGGCTTAGGCGCGCTTAAAGCAGTCGTGAGAATTAAGGGCGTAAAAGAAAATAAAAAATTGTACCACATTACCCCGTGTCCCACCTCACCCCACATCACTATACTATTATCTGCATAAGTTACTTACCCGGTATTACTATGAGCCCCATAAGTATATCAGCAAAAGCAAGCGACATTTTGCACATTTGAAAATTGTGAAATTGTCTTTTCTTGATCATAATATAAATTACCAACCCGTTCCCGACTATGATTATAAACGACAGAAGAGACATAATCACAAGGTTGATAATAAGCCCGGCTGTGCTACACTTCAAACTTGCGTTGAAATTGAGCGACGTATTCATCATTGCTTCGTATTCGCAAAACACCAAAGTCCCACAAAACACTTGTCGGCCGCATTTCGTGAAGTTGGCTTCCGTTAATAACTTGGCTTCTTCGCCACAAAAGCTAAAGTTTAAACCCACCTCAGTCATCGCCGGCCGTTCTATATATTTCCTCGAAAAAAGAGACTGTATAAATATAATCAGTATGACGTGAATTCGCGGAATATTTAATGCAGTCAAGTAAGTTTGCATAAAACCACGACCAATTGGAGAACTTGGTGCAATATACCATATTACTAGCAGACCGTGACTTGACATGCACTTTACGCATGGCATAATCAAAAACGTCATAACCTAAAACCACGTTCAAAAGCTTACTTTTGAGCGAAGCCTTATAATAAACTGCGGTAAGATGGATACCGTTAGCACCCACAGCTCTCATTTTTCATGATCATGTTTTTAAACAATTAACAACGCTCTATAAAGTCACGGTGCTACCGTTATATAACACTGTAAATATTCTTTATTTACTACCAAAAAAATAATAACAAGTGTCTCATCCTGACCACATCAGTATTGCATTTACTTCGCCGCCAATATTAACTGAGGTAAGAAAATGTCAAACTGCTGAATGTAGATAAGAACACCCTGTCGTGACTACATGCATTATTGTGACAACGAATCGACAAGATGATAGCCTTTCTGTACCCTCAACGTAATACGATATAACGTATATGATTCTACATTCGATAATGTAGTTCTAACACATTTGTCAATTTAACTGTCAATTGAACTACAGTGCATTCGAATGTCAGCTTACACCAGCAATACACGTGTTGCACATTTTCCTGAAACTCAGTAGTAAAGTTGTGACACAGGGCACCTAACATAACATCTAAACGTGATAATACTGTATCGTGACCACGCAGAACGTCGGATTTAAAACGAATTGCCTTTTTCTTACAGCTGCAAAAAGCGCAAGAAAATTCGAAACGCAGACGCACATTTTGCGACCCCCCCTACCAGGTAAGTGCAAATAATTGATCCTGCTAAGCGTAACTTTATAATATATGAACTATATCCTGATGTTTTCATAACACAACAGTTCTACGTGAACTTAGATCTTTGGTATCAAAATAACATAGGACGAAATATAAAATAACGAAAAGTTTACAATGCAATTGTAGGCAAGGGCAACAAAGCTGTGTATGGTCGAAATAATAAGAGGCAGACGGAACCATAATGAAGAGTCAAGCAAAAGGAAGTCTGCATTGCACTTTGCACTGCGGAAGACTTATGTTAAAGTACTGTGCGGTAAGATGGGATACCGTTAGCATCGAAATCCCGTGTTTACTGATCGTGTTTTGAATAATTGACAATGGTCTCGACTTAAGAGCCGTTAAGGATACGGTTATATAATTCATTGAACATTCTATTTTTACTATCAAATAGGACGGGAAAGAGAACGAAAACATGCCCAGCTTACCACACAGTACTATATTATACGTAGCATATTACACGTAATGTTCCTGTCTTGTCCGTTGGCCATGTCCCGTTCTTGATGACGTTCTAGACCCGGAAGCGTTCGATCCAGAAGAAAACGAAATCCGGTGTTTTGATTGGTATGAAGTAACTGATGACGTCGGTGACGTCATGTTATGGAAGGGCGATGACGTCACGACGTGTTTACTGAAATGAATCATACATGTTACGGTGAAGGTCTCTATTATTGTTGTTATTTCATAAGAATTGTTTATATAACTTTGCATGGCGGACAATTCAAACTCTATTCCACTGGTGTAATTGCTCAACAAGGGCCCTGCTTTAGGTAACTAGTGTAACACAAACATATTATTACCAACTATATTAGGTTTACAAAACATTATAGAATACAAGTTATAATACGTTATGAAAACATTATATAAGATACAAGATATAATTAGTTTACAAAACATTATATTAGGTGCGTGTTATAATAATAACCCACCTTGGCAGGGATTCAGTTTCATCAATCCTTGGCAGCATCGAAAGATCAGCAAATACTGCGGCGAGTGCTTCGTATTTATGCGGACCTAAACTTATCAGCTTCTCCAAGTTAATGTTCGGGTCAACTCTCGGAGTCTCTGTCTCACATCCGGAGTTGATCTTAAAGGAATCAAAATCCTCCTCGTCGGAGCTTGTGTCCGGAGGTTGGAGGAACTGGGATGGCTGGAGATCAAGAGGGATCTTGTACTTCATTTCATAAGATGGTGGCATCATCATGGGTGTCCTGCTCCTCCCAGAGAGATGGATGCGGTCGATCCTTCTTCCAGGAAGCGAGGAGGGACGAGCGATCCCCCCTTGCAGCGCGGATGGTTTCCGAGATCGCGGGGGTTCGACAGATGGGGGGTAACTGCTCATCACGCTCCCGGTGGTGGAGCTGGGGTAACTTGGCGGGTTCCCGGGGTTTTCGTTTAAAAGTTCAATCTCTTCTCTAGTTAGGCCGACCAGGCCGTTTAAATGCTGGGAAG
The DNA here is from genome assembly GCF_009617815.1 of Ciona robusta. Classification (NCBI taxonomy): domain Eukaryota; kingdom Metazoa; phylum Chordata; class Ascidiacea; order Phlebobranchia; family Cionidae; genus Ciona; species Ciona robusta. Next base: position 667,209 of record NC_143248.1, read on the forward strand.
TTAATAAGAAATATTAAGTCTCCGTTAAAATTTTTAGAACAAGAATGTTAATAAGGCTTAAAAGGAAGTGTTTTATTAGAAAAATGGTTCCTAAAAAATTTGTCCCACCCTTTACACCTCAATAACAATAAATCTCTTTCGTCTCCCAATATATTAAAGTTTTTCCGCCCCTGGTTGTAACCCTACCTGCACCATATCTTCAATAGAAGCTGGTTGAATGTTGTCTTGTGATATTGATGATGTTGTTGTTGTTGACGACGCAGCTGATCCCGAGACATGGCGGGTTCTGGATGGAGTTTGTCTGGAATATTTAGGAATGAATGAATGTAACTTATTCATCATGCGTGGCCATCGACATTCGTTATAACACGAGTGTTCTGTTTCATACACCTCGTGCTGCTTACGAGTTACCACGTATGTAACTTATTTATCCCTGCATGGCGGGCCAACGACATTCGTTATAACACGAGTGTTCTGTTTCATACACCTCGTGCCCGCTTAAGAGTTACCACGCATGTAACTTTGGGGGCATAACTGTGTTTCATAGTGTATAGCTAACAATTTAAAACTATTATTGACCACTTGGTTGAAGCAATTGTCATTAGGTTTCTTGCTCAAGGCCTACAATGGCAGCAATTAGTTTTAAATACATAATTACCTTAATGTGTTGGTTGGTTGATTTGCATGGACTGGTGGTTTGTGTTTTAACAGTGGCATTCTCGGTGGTGGGGAAGCACCCATGCGATCGCTGATACGATGTTGGCTTGTTGATGATCTTGAAGACGGGGGAGATGGACGAGCTATTGAGGAAGAGCTGATAATGCTGAGAGGAGGACTTGTGGTTGTCTTATATGCATTATTGAGGCCTTGTGTGGTGTTATATGCGTGGTTGAGGCCTTGTGTGGTCTTGTACGCTTGTTCGAGGTTCGAATCACGCTCGCTCTCATACATTGGGGGAAGTGTGGGTGGTCCTCTGCTGTTCATCACAACGGAGTACGTGGGGAGGGGGGACGAACGTTTGGTTGCTTCCTCCTCGGTGTTTGGGATGTTGTCGTTGTGGTCAGCAATCTGGGAATGATCAATTAAATTGGTCTCATTTAATTTAAGACAGTTTTGATTTTTTTTTTTTTAGGAAATTTTCCTTTTTTTTATTATGAAAAAAAATTTAATAATAAAACAATTTTATTTGATTTAGCTCGGAATCCTGAAAAAACAAAAGTTGACAAACCTGTGGTGTAGGTGAATCGTCACAAACATCATTATGACACTCGGCGTAATTACTGAAGGCTTCCTCATCTACTATAAGAACATCTTCAGATAAAATATCGGGACGAGGTAAAGATGGAAGTTGCGTTCGAGTTATCGTGTCAAACTCATAACTGGAGTTGTTTCGTCCATTTGTATTGTTACCTGATGTATAAGCAATGTTTGCGTTTAAATATTCTGAAAAATTATCAATGTTTTCAACAAAAAAATCAGTATTGTTTTAAATAAAAGTTTTTGTTCAAATATTTTACCAAAAAAAACCCACAAAGTTCTATATGTTTTAAATCGCAAATTAGACTCGAGGTGCACGGGACAGAACATTCGTGTTATAATGGGTTTCGTTTTCTACCATACGAGGATAAATAAGTTACATATGTGGTAACTTATAAGCGGGTACGGGGTGTATGAAACAAAACACCCGCGGGTCTAACAACTGTCGTTTTTCCTTCGCGCAAGGATAAATAAGTTACATTTAATCATTTATTCGACCTACCATTTAACTTGGGTGTAATGGTCTGCGGTTTCTTCCTGTTTTGTAGATTTCCGTTTTCACCCTTTTGTTCCAAATTGAAGTATCTGCGTCTTACACACCATATAGCGAGTGCAAACACAAGCAACCCAGCCAGCCCAATGACCACGTACACCCACCATCCAATACCAGCCGTAGCAACCGATACAGGGACACATGAGTCGTTCAGATCAAAGTAACCACTTTTGCAGGCGCATGTTGTACCTCCAGGTAAACCATTAGAAACGCAAACTTGGTTTGTTCCTGAGGATAAACATGTTAAATTAAAATACATGTAATATATAAACTGAGTAGCGCAAAACATAACATAAATTTGGTTTATCCCTTCGAATACAGAAGCAAAGATGAGATTAACTAATAAAACAATGAAAAGAAGGGAATTAGCAGCAAAACGATAAATATGTTAAACTGAAGCACATGTAACAATAATTGATTAATTAGTTTCAAAATATTGCATGGAAAAAGTCTTATGTGACTGAAAAGATGTAAAAAGTGTTGCAACCTTTTTTTGCACCTGCAACATAATATTGGCAGATATGTGTTGTGGTTTAATATGCTTCTAAAAAGCAATCTTTTTTATTGCATTGGGCTTCTTTTTAGTATTTTTATGTAACAGAAAAACATGTAAAAACAAGTATCAGATGAAAATATATAAAAACACACAACATAGTGTTGGGGATGTAAAAAGGTGTTTCAGAAAAAATGTAAAATGGTGTTTTTATACAATACACAACATAGTATATATGCTTATGTAAAAAGGCAATCTTTTTGTTTCAATAGACTTCTTTTATATGTTTTTTTTTTTGTAACAGAAGAAGATGTAAAAAAACATAGTGTTTTTACCTGTTGTGCTACAATCCACCATTAAACATGGTATATACGTCTCACATAAGTTGCCCATATAATAAGTTGAACACGAGCATGCGTAGCTACCATTGTTGAATGGAATGCAAGAGGCTTGGTTGAGACAAGGTGAAGAAGCACAACCACCAAGAGGAATACATTCAAACTTTTCCCTTTAAATATTATAAATATATTTAATAAAAATTTCAGTATTGTAGAGTACGGTGGGAGGGAGATGGGACACTTTTTAACCCCTATTTTCTCGTCCCATTTAGTAGTAAACAAAGAACATCAATCAAGGGCAATTGCTTCAACCCAGTGGTCTCTAATAAGTTATCTAATTTTTGTCATTCAGAAGAAAAACTTTAAACAGATTCCTCACTAAATCATTTTATAAAGTACCAAATCTCGTTGTAATATTTAGTGAGTGTATAAGATACTATATTTCGAAGTGGTGAAGCAACATTAATTTTTATATTAATATAACAAATATCACGTTAATAGATTTATGAATTACCAGATATCGTTGCAGTATTGATCGTGTGGGCATGGGTTCGACGCACACACATCGTTGCCACGACAACCCGGCATTGTAGAACTCAAACCAACAGTTTGCTCCAGAACCAACAATCCACTTGTGATGTCATAACTTAGTGGTTGTTGTTGATTGTTTAATAAGAAATGTAAAATACAACCATTTAACGGTGACCATGTATTTGATAAAGTCTCAGGTGCGCCACCAACGTATATATTCTGAAATTACATGTTTATAGAATACCTCATCATACATTCAGCAATATAAACAGTTTATATTCCCATTATCTCAACTCTACCTGAACCAGACTTGGATCAGTAAAGGCTGTGATTTTCCCCATGAAAGATTCATAAAGTTTAGAAATCCCGTCCAAGCTCAAATTGAAGGTGGCAGCTCCAGCAACTTGGGTGGCTTGCAACCTAACACTATGCCAAGCTCCATCGCTCACAGAAGCTTCAACTTTTTGCACTTCTACCCCACTGCTGGTTTCGTAATGAAAATAAACGTCTGATTTGTTTACCTGAATAATTAATGGTAAAATAACTTTCAACGATAAGTTTGGGACATTCAAATTAAAGATCATTTATAAGTTACACAACAGTTTATGTTGATTAAATACTACGGCTTTTATAAATTTCAATGGTTGGTACAAGTCACAGGGCTATGGTTATAATCCTGTAAATATTCGTGGGATAAGATAAGACACCTTTAGCACAGAATATCCAAATATCCTGATCGTGTTTTAAACAATTAACAACGGTCTACGGGAGTCATGGGATACGGTTTTATAAGTCTTTAAATGTTCTTTGTTTACTACCAAATAGCACTAGACACTAGAAAATAGAATAAAAACATGCCCTATCTTCCCCACCCTACTACATGTTGTTTAAATATAACACAACATTCAAACTTACATATAAAGAGATGAAGTCGTTTGATGTTGAGTTAATAAATAGTAGAAGCCCGGACATTCGTGTTCGAAACGTAATTTCAACAGAAGATTCTGATAAAATTAATTCATTTTACAATTTTGTATTAATGTATATTACATTATATACATTATATTTTGATTTACAAAATTGTATTATTTGAATTTTGTAATATTTTATGTATATTAATTTTGTATTATTGGTATTATATCATACCGTAACTATATAACATCTATCCATTTATTTATATTTTTTTTATATAACATTTATCATTTTAACGCTCATGACTAGACATTTAGGTTCAAGGCAACAGCGAGCTGATACCTTCTGGGTTTGAACCCGTACCCTCTCACACCTGACCTACCTATTACTTGCGTGCTTCGTTTCTTCCTATTACCTCCACTATATAAAGCACCGGATGTCGCTAGCAAGCTTTCACGGACATAAGAAGGTTGGAAAGCAAACGAAAGATAATTTGAACCAGAAAATGTAGTTCCAATCTGGGTGAAAGTTTTTGTTACATTTAAAATAAATTAATTTATTATTTTAAATAATTTAGTAAATTCATTTATCTATAACGCTATTTATATTTTCAAATTAATTTTAAACCAGTTATATTTAATTAATATAACTTATATTAAACTTTATATTAATTTAATATATTAAAAATTATATTAAAATGCAACAATAATTTACCTGTTTCTCCTTGCAGTTTTTCCCCGCCGTACCTACAGGACAATCACATATTACATCGGACCACGCATCGGTACATTGTCCTGCACCGCACGTATCTTCTACACAGCCAACACCAGATGTGCTGTTAGACCTCACGCAGCCATCAGTGACACCGCTTGATTGGTCGATAAAATGTGAGGACACAGAATAAATGCTCATTGAGTTGATAACCATTGAGCGAATGCAACCGACGTAATCCATGGATGAAACCTTGTCAAGATATTATTAGTTTGAAGTCAGAGAACGCATTGAGATCTTAAATTATAGTACAGTGGGGTAAGATGGGATACCTTTAGCACCAAATCCCATATTTTCTAATCGTGTTTTTAACAATTATCAGCGTTTTTTTAGAGTCGCAACTATAGTTATATATTACTGTAAATATTATTTGTTTACCACCAAATGTAACTACAAAGGGGGGAATGAAACATGTCTTTTTACTTGTTCATAAATATGGAATATCTATATTTTTTGGTAAAATGTAATAAGTTTTTCTGTATTACCTGACCAGGATGGTCCAATATATCCTGAACATGAGGCACCCCACCGATGTATAATGGTTGTGTCGATAAATCTAACAATGGTTCATGTGGTGTGTGGGCAACTGTGATGGAACAATCACCCGCAATGTCGTTTGTTATCAAACAATTGTCCAAATTAATCGAGGCGCCTGATTGGCTGAGAGTAAATCTCACGGAATGGAAGATTCCATCGTTGAGGTTCGTACCGACGCTGTGTCGGTATATTCTGTGGGATTAAAATCATAAACAAATGAATCTAACTTTTTTATTCTCGCATTGCGGGGCAACGACAGTCCTTATAACATGGTTGTTTTGTTTCATACACATTGTGCTTGCTTACAAGTTACCACAAATGTAACTTATTTATTTTCCGCATGGCGGGGCAACGGCAGTCGTTATAACATGGGTGTTCTGTTTCATACAACTAGTGCTTGCTTACAAGTTACCACAAATGTAACTTATCTATAACATATTAATTTCCCAAATATATGTTACACATTAAGTTAGTTAAACACTTTAAAAGATTTATTTGTAACCTCAATGAAGTACAACACACCGAGTTCAACAAACTACAAATTGCTTATATGATTATCGGGCACAGGCAGTAACTTGGTAGTTAAAAGATTTCTATACTGCTATAAAATGCAACCTACCTTTTTACAGAAGATTCATTTACACACTTTAAAATGCAACCTACCTAATATTATTGAAGCTGTATGACACACGTAATGTTCCTCGTAATAATTCCATGGCAACAAACAAAGCACTTGAGTTTCCACCATGGTTGTACAAGATAAGGGCAGAAGATGACACTGTGTTGGAAACATGTTGTAACTAACACCAATACATTAGTGTGGGGTAATTTGTTGTATAACAGTCGTTGTATCGGTATAGCTATAGTACTGTGGGGTAAGATGGGATACTGTTAGCACCTAAATCCCATATTTCCTAATCGTGTTTTTAACAATTCCCAAAGCTCTTTTACAGTTGTAAGGATTGGCAATTTTAATACTTAACCTGTTAAACCGTTTTACCTTTGAAATGGTGATTTTAAATGAGAATCACGATTGCCATTATTGTGTACCTGATATAAAATACCCAAGATTTCAAAACATTTAAACTTTAAACAAACTTGTTGCTACCAGGCATAATATAAATAATCTTCCAACGGCTCATCTGGTATGAAAAAAACGTAGTGTATTTCCGTAATGTAGAACGACTCATCCTTGATGAAGTCTTGCCGAATGGCAGACGAAACATTGGAAATACATTACGTTTTCATACTAAATGATACGTTTTTCATACCAAATGATACTTTTTTTATACCAAAGCTTCATCAGCAAAAGAAACCTCCAAAATACACTGTTTTTATACCAGCAAGCCACTAAAAGATCATTAACATTATGCCTGGTAGCAGAAGTAACAGAATGTTAATTAAGTGTTTTATTTCCACTAAACATTAACATTCATACACCAAGGTAACAGGATAAAAGGTTATTTCAACAAACCTGTTGCAAATTCCAAGAAAATTGTGTTGGATTGGCTGTTAAGTGTTGGCATGCCAAGATATGCTAAAGGTTCAAATCCTAAACTGTTGACTTCACAATTTCTTCCAGTTGTACCAAATTGGCAAACGCATGTGTAGGTTAAAATGTGATCTGTAATGCAGTTTAGTAATTATAAGATGTCTTGTATAATTAAATACTGTATCTTTATAAGTATAAGTTGACATATCTTAAGTTATAACTAAATTTACTTTAGAATAATATATAGTAGGGTGGGGGAAGATGGGACACCTTTAGCCCTGAATATCCAAATATCCTGATTGTGTTTTAAACAATTAACAACGGTCCATGGGAGTCGTGAGGATACGATTTTATAATTCTTTGACTGTTCTTCGTTTACTGCCATATAGGACGAGAAAATAGAATAAAAAGGTGTCCCATCTTCCCCCACCCAACTATATTTAAGTTAGGATAATGTATAAGCAAGGGGTCATACATTGAATATTAAATAAGTTCAAGAGAATGTCTACTTTTAAATAGTGGAAACTGCAACAAAGGATATTACGCCACATACATTAGTTTACCTATGCAAGAACCTCCATTGAAACAAGGTTCATCTTGGCAATAATCAATATCAGTGTCGCATGTATGGCCAGTATAACCAGGTGCACATACGCAAGTGAACGATGCGACTTGATCGGCGCATGAACCTCCATTTAAACATGGGTTGGACGAACATTCATCGATCTCCGTCTCACAAACAGAACCGCTGTAACCTGTAAGGGTAAATGATAAAATTAATTGATCTTAATGGGAAATAAAGTTCAAGGCTCATTATTGATATATCATTGTGGGCGTATGTGTCCTTGGGCACTTAACGGCAATTGCTCCAACCCAGTGGTCACAAATAGGTTGTTTAAATTGCTCAGTATACAGAAAATATCACCCACGAAGTAACACCTGCGACAACTTGTAAGCGTGTACGAGGTGTATGAAACACAACATTGTGTTTAACGACTGTTGTTTCCCTGTTACGCAAGAATAAAACACATTCATTACAAATTTTTTCATGTTACATTTGTCTTACCTGGTGCGCACACACATGCAAAAGTATTTATCCTGTCTTCACAAACAGCACCGTTCATACAAGGACTTCTAATGCATTCATCAGTGACAACGGTGACTACAACTGACGCTTGTGAGATGTCACTTGAATTTGACAACCCCGGATTTTTGACAAATACTGTTAAACTTATTTGTTCACCAAGTGTTAACATAGCACCTTGGCTGACAGAGATATCTCCTGTACAAACACATGTCTTAATAATTTGTAACGCTAATACAATCAGTCTGAAGCATATACAGAGTTAAAAAGATTGGCATGTTTTAGTTGGTTTGGTAACAAAAATAGAGGAAAACTTACATAAATAACAAACATATTCAAATCAACACATGGCATGCAAAATGTTTAAACATGAACTAACACGTGAAGCACCTATGTGAGTTCATCTTTAACACACCACCAACTTTATTTGAGGTTATAAATTCTACCTGTTGTTGAATTGACCACAAACCCCAACCCTTCACTCCATCCTGCCAAGTAAAAGGAAATCTTTCCATCTTGTCCGCCATCTGGATCTGTGGCTTCCAATCTTCCTATTACTTTGCCTGTATATAATACCTCGTATTTTACTTTATATATATATATATATATAGTGGCGCAGCCAGGGGGGTTTAAGGAGTCGCGACCCCCCTTTTTAAACCCACCAAAAAAGATTATTTTAATTAAAACCCCCCTCCCCCTTCATTTTTTTTCCGGCTGCGCCACTGTGTATGTATATAGCATAATTACTTTACTTGTATAATTACTTAGACAAAACCTTGTGCAAGATACAGTGGTCACTAATGGGTAGTTCAAATTGTCAGACTTACAGAAGAAACAATCACCCACAAGTTACATACGTGGTAATTTGTAAGCGAGCACATGGTGTATGAAACAGAACACCTGTGTCATAACGAATGCCATTACCCCACCATGCAAGGATTAATAGGTTACATACGTGGTAACTTGTAAGCGAGTACATGGTATATGAAACAGAACACCTTTGTTATATCAACTGTCGTTTTCCGGCTACACAAAGATAAAGCAAGTCACAATCATTCATACATATATTACCTTGGTTTCCAGTGACAGAAGACACCAGGTTTAAAGTTGAAGAAACTAATTGTGGTTTAAACTCATTGATTCCAGTAACTTGAATGATCAAAGAACTTGGTGGGCTTGTTAAGGAATCGCTTTCCGCTGTTACCTGAGATGTTAAGTTTAGTTTAATATTGAATAAAACATGTATATGTTGTTGCTGTAAGTGTATGTACTACAAGCATGGAAAGAATTTTGGCAAGACACTTAACGGCAAACAGTGATCTCATATAGAGTAACAAACGTTCTTTATGATTACAAAACAAACACACAGGAAGATTCTTTTACATTTACAATAATTTAAACTTCAAATTAAATTATGTACAGACTAATATGTGACCTGTAGAAAATTGCAACATTTTTTTGTTAGATAGTTGTAGACAAACTACAGCGTACAACTTAGCTTTCGAGGAATTTCCTAATTATTCAATCTTGTTAGAAAACAGTTTCAAAAATCTAATGCATTAGGCGTTATAGTAATTTAATGCCTAACCCAATAATAATCTTATAAATAAGAGAAACCGGTGAAACGATAAATAAATGCAGATCCACCAGAAAGTCACTCACAAATATTAAGTTTAACAAGCACCAAGTACATATATCCAAGCAGAAAAATTCACAATAGTTTTTTAATATGTACTTACAGTTAAATGAAAAGAGTTTTGTGTTTCATAATCTAATGCAGTGCCAGGTGAAGTATATATGTCACCAGTAAGCGACCGCACAAGTATTAACTGTTGAGGGTGAACACTGTATTGTATAATGGCGTTCTCTCCTGTGTCTATATCCATTGCTGATAATCTGTGAATAATAAATTGAATGAAAGAATGAATGCAGTTTATTTATTCTCACATGGCGGGGCAACGACAATGGTATAACATGGGTGTTCTGTTTCATACACCTCGTGCCTGCTTACAAGTTACCACATATGTAACTTATTTATCCTTGCATGGTAGGGCAACGACAGCCCTTAAAACACGGGTGTTCTGTTTCATACACCTCGTGCTCGCAAGTTACCACGTATGTTACTTATTTATCCTCACATGGCGGGGCAACGACTGTCGTTATAACACGGGTGTTCTGTTTCATACACCTCGTGCTCGCAAGTTACCACGTATGTAACTTATTTAACCCCGCATGGCGAGCAACGACAGTCATTAAAAAAAAGGGTGTTCTGTTTCATACACCTCGTGCTGATAATTGTGAATAATTTGTATATCAGAAAATAGCTGTAAATAACCTTGTAGGGGCATCATATTAAATAATCCTTCAACAGCTCATCTGGTGCAAAAATGTAGTGTATTTCCGAAGTTTCGGCTGCCATACTGCAAGATTTTATCATGAAATCTCCATTTTCATAGCAGATGAGCCGTTGAAAAACTATTTACATTGTGCCCGGTAGCAGAATTAACAAAATATTACAAGTAATAATAATCACCTCATTATCACAGTTTCTGGCGGGGAATTCTCGGGGATGTAACCGATATAACACGATGAATTAAACTTCGGCGGGTTGTCATCAACATCTGTGATCGGGATAATCAGCGTGGCGTGGGTGCTCCTTGGTGACACCGAGCGGTCAGTGGCTGAAGCAAAATAAAAAAAGAGTAATTAGCTTTTTATCAATATGTATTTATTAAGTTTAGCTTCAAACCATGTTAATACATAAATAAAGGTGAATAAAAGACTGAATGACATTATTTCGCTTGTCAAAACATAAAAAAGATAAATGAACTTATTTTCTATATCTGTATTCACCTATGATGGTGAGGGAATACGATTGAACTTCTTCATAATCCAATGCTTGTGTTGTCACAATCGATCCATTGTTAGCATCAATAGAGAATGGTTTGGAAGAATCAACTATATTATCGAAGCTGTACCAAACCTGGGTGAACAACAGTTGTAGTATTAAATGAATGAATGAAACTTGTTTTATCCTGGATATGTCCTTGGGCAAGACACTTATTGACAAATGCTTCAACCCAGTGGTCACTAATGGGTTGTCTAAATTAATAGCCAGTAATCAACAAAAGTGTCATTGGTAGTAACTCGTGGCATGAGGTTTATGAAACAGAACACCTGTGTTGACTGTCGTTATCCCACCATGCTAGGATAAATAGGTTACATACGTGGTAACTCGTAAGCAGGCACGAGGTTTATGAAACAGAACACCCGTGTTGACTGTCCTTGCCCCACCATGCTAGGATAAATAAGTTACATATCTAAATAAACCACCAATGCTTCCTACCTCCCCATTGATTCCCAGATCATTGTCAAGAGCTTGCGCCACAAAAACTTTTCGTCCGATTCTTGAGTTTTCCGGTAATGAAGATGCCGTGAAGAGATGGCGGGAAAAATTCGGACTAAAACAATTGTTTCATTAATGTTTTTAAAAAAAATAAATTTAGTTTTTAATGTAACTTTGTTTTTTACTTTTAAGTTTAAAAAAAATAAATAGTGATCTTTTAATGGCACTGTGTCAGATAGGTCAAAAAACTGTTGTACAATAATGTTACATTCAAATGGAAATAATAAGTTACCCGTATGAGTTGGTTTCTGAGACTTCAAATTGTAAATTCCTTTCACTAAATCTGGGTGGTATGCCATTATCCGTTGCCGTGACAACTATATTCAGTTTACTTCTCGAATTGAAACCAATGTTCCTTGTTGTAGTTATTAAACCGGTGGTTTCATTGATCGTGAAATAAGATGAATGCTGTCCTGATATTTGATAGGAAAGTATCGAGTTATGATCATCATCTGTAGCATGGATGGTGGCAGCCTGGAGGAAGATGAATGAATGAATGAATGTAATTGATTTATCTTAAAGTATGGGTCAATGACAGTTGTTATAACACAGGTGTTTTGTTTCATACACCTCGTGCCCACTTACAAGTTACCACGTATGTAACTTATTTAACCTCGCATGGCGGGGCAACGAAAGTCGTTATAACACGGGTGTTCTGTTTTATACACCTCGTGCCAGCTTACAAGTTACCACGTATGTAACTTATTTAACCTCGCATGGCGGGGTAACGAAAGTCGTTATAACATGGATGTTCGGTTTCATACACCTCGTGCCTGCTGGTTACCACTTATGTAATTCATTCAAAATATAACGTGTTTTTTTGTTAGTTAGAAAATAATTTTACAAAAATATCCATACTAACATTTACTAAACAGTATGTAAAGAAAACATTTTTTTAATTTTTATTATCTTACTTGAGTTCCGATAGGTGATGTCCTCAGAAGAGCGATAGTTGATGTTGGGGTTTGGAATACAGGAGGATGGAGGTTGGGTGGTCGGATGTGGATGGTTAGGATCATAGATGAAGATAGGGGAGGTGATCCTGTGTCTGATGCTGATATAGTGGTGGTGGTCGTGTAGGGGCACGAGTCTTTGTATCCTGTCGTGTATAAAAGGGGGTTGGTGAAAAAAAAACAATTTTAAATTAACTGTTTTATGCACCTCATGCCCGCTTACAAGTTACCACATATGTAACTTATTTATCCTCGCATGACGGGGCAACGACAGTCGTTATAACACAGGTGTTCTGTTTCATACACCTCATGCCCACTTACAAGTTACCATGTATGTAACTTTGTGGGTCATCCACATTTAATTGAAGACATCAACCATATTTATTTAAATAACAGACCTGGTGTAAGACTGCAGGTTAAATCTTGGTTTGCGAAAACTTCTCCCGATAATTGGTCGATACGTAACAAGTCATTAGGAGTTTCCATTTTGTAAACGATCTGTGTGAAACATATGATAATTATGAAAGACACATATGTACGCAATGGTGGCAGCGATGAGCCTCGAGTCTGTAACCTCTGGGTTAGAGGCAGGCCTGCCAACCACTATGCCACAACACAAAATATGATGTGAATAAATTTATTTATTCGAGTTAATTAGACATATTAACTGTATATAAAGAAAGTTTATACGTTTTGTTTGATATGATAAGAGAATACAACAACTTCATTCTTCAAATTAGATAAGTGCAAACATTGAGAGTGGAATGCAGAACTTACATTTTGTCTTGGTCCAACATCTGCGTCAACTGCTGAGACAATCGTCAACTGTGTACCACTGGTGGTGTGTGTTGGAACATCAACCACTGGGCTGCTTGTTGTGAATCTAATTATGCAATATTATAAAGTGGTCACTATTGTTTGTGGTATTTCTGATAAACATTCACAAATTTAATTATACATAAAACGCCTCACTGTAGGACCTCACCCATATAAAATGGAATGTGCATATACAATGTTGGGGTAATGGGCCAACTCTGGCCTAAATCCCAGGTTCCATGGCGTGCCTCACTGTAGGATCTCACCCATATAGAATAGAACGAACATATACAATGTTAGGGTAATAGGCCAACTCTGGCCAAAACTCCAGGCACCATGGTGTGCTTCACTAAGGACCTCGCCCATATAGAATAGAATGTAGAAATCAACATAGTATAAAAAGGATTATATACTATGGTTCCGCTATGTATTACAATGTTCACATGCATCTACCTTGGTGGATTGTCGTTTATGTTGATCACATTAATATGAATAGATGTATGTGTAGACCATGCATCGTCATAGACTTCAACTTCAAGCTGGTATCTGCACACAGTATTTATAATCAGATGGAATAATAAATAATAACATATGTTAATAGAATGATTGTGTTACATATATGGTAGCTGGTTAGCGGGCACGAGGTGTATGAAACAGAACATCCGTGTTAAAACGACTGTCGCTGCCCTGCCATGCCATGCGAGGACCAATAAGTTACATACAGGGAAACTCGTAAGCGGGCATGCGGTGTATGAAACAGAACACCCGTGTTATAACAACTGCCATTGCCCACAATGCGAGGATAAATAAGTTACATTAAATTATAAACTAACTTACAATTGCTGTGTTTCAGCATCCAGTAATTTGTTCACCACCACCCACCCTGACAAAGGATTGATGGAGAAGGTTTGGTTTTCGTTGTTTCTTAGTCGGTATCGGTTCATTGAGAATTGCTCACTGTCTTTATCAGTTGATGTCACCTGTTATTAAAATTATTATTATTTTTTATTAATTATTGTATTTATTTGTGTATTGAATGTATAAATGAATGTAACTTACTCTATCCTCACAAGGCCGGAAAACGACAGTCCTTATAACACGGGTTTAACACCTCGTGCCAGCTTACAAGTTACCAAGTATGTGACTTTGTAGGTGATTATTATTATTATGTATTTGCTAATTATGTTTTTGGGGTTCCACAGCCCTGCTTTTTAACTGATGCTCTTTTCAACACGGTCAGAATTTTTCAACATTTGTTTAAATTGAACAACACCCGTGGTTTGTGACTTTGATAATGTTAAACCTAATACACACAGTAAAATGAAAAACTTATCAACTATACACCTACTTGAATTACATAATCCCCGATGGCTGCATCTTCCCTCACAGTTGCGCTGAATAGCTTGGTGAAGAAAGGTGATTCATCATTGATATCTTCAATAATAATACGAACACCAGTGGTGGTAGAGAGCACAGGAGAACCTTCGTCCTTCGCAACAACGGTCAAAAAATATCTGTAAATGCAGTGAATGAATGAATGTTGCTTGTTTATTCTTGGGTTGTTGTGTGGCGGGGCAATGACAGTTGTTATAACACGGGTTTTCTGTTTCATACACCTCGTGCTCGCTTACGAGTTACCACGTGTGTGACTTATTTAACCTTGCATAGTGGGGCAACGACAGTGGTTATAACACGGGTGTTCTGTTTTATACACCTCGTGTCCACTTACTAGTTACCATGTATGTAACTTTTTGTGTGATTGTTTTCAGAGATTTTTTAAGTTGTTTTAGTAATACATGCATGGCAATTCGGACAATACATAAGGGACTACTGGCTTGTGGCATTTGTTTTTAACACAAAGAAGTAGAATTAGCAGCAAAAAAACATTAATTGAACAACAAGATGTTAAACTCACGATTGCTTTTCCTCTCTATCAAATGAGACCAGGTTCCTAATGGTTCCAACGTTTGGATCGATTTGAAACTTGTCAGAATCTTCATCTCGCCTCAATGAATACCTCACCATACAACCTCTTCCTTTAAATAAATGAATGAAACATATTTATCCTGGCATTGGGGGCAATGACAATCGTTATAACACGGGTGTTCTGTTTCATACACCTCGTGCCGGCTTACAAGTTACCACATATGTAACTTAATTATCCTCACATGGCGGGGCAACAACAGTCGTTGTAACACAGGTGTTTTATTTCCTACAATTCGTACCAGTTACGAGTTACCAAGTATGTAACTTGTTTTTCCAACGTGATTCCACTGGGTTGCCGTTGTAACTTTATGGTTTGTAGAAGCATTGTATAATATTTCAATTATAAAAAACACACAGGTAAAATGAACCTGCAAGGATCAAGTGCTAATACATAGCTGACAAAATCAAGTCCATAAAAATTGTACAATATAAAGACAAATAAAATTGGGATAAATGGCATTGCCAGTTTTTTTATTTAAATAGAAACCAAAGTACCTGTATCTAGATCTGATGCCAATACTGCAGTTATGACTTGGTTTGTTGCTCCATTCTCCAATACATGGCCAGTGTAAAGATGTTTGGTGAAGATTGGTGGATTGTCATTTCTATCAACAACCTGAAAAAAATTACATTTTTATATTTATGTTTTGATTTATGTTTATAAATGCCAAAAAGTATTGAAATTGCAGAGTTTTTTAATTTAATACATAAATAAATAACATTTATTTCGAATTTGCCAAACAGCATTGAATTTTTTTACTTTTTATTTAACTTAATATAACTGAATATGAATTAAATTTGTTGATGAACATGCATATTTTATATAATTTAAAAAACAATGTATCTATATATATATATAAATATATAAATTACATTTATTGTTAAATTGGCCAAGCTTGAAACTGGGGGCAACCCTGTGTCTTGCGCTTCAACAATGAGATGAAATGATGAGGTTTTTTCAAAATCCAGATTGTTATTCAACACAAGTTGACCAGTGTTTCGGTCCAGTGAAAATGAGTTGTATAAGTTGCCACCTTTATAAAAAAGAAAATTTGTAGAAAAAATTTAAGGGATTTTAAGCTAAACATAAAATATATGTTGTTTTATACAATTTTGCTTTATGGCTTACAGTTTTTCACGTTAAAATAAGATTTCAGTGAAAATGAGATGTATAAGTTACCACCTGCATAATAAAGAAAACAAATTTACAATTTGTAGAAAACATTTAGGAAATTTTAAGCCAAACACAAATGTGTAATTGCTGCCGGGTGTAGGCCTACATTATATATTTAAACATTTCTAATTTGTTGCTTAGAATTTCTCATGTTAAAAAATAAGACGGAAACGAAACTTACCACGCAGATAATATTCAATATTTCCAGCCCCAACTCTAGCTGTTGTTGCTTGAAACTCGGCAATAATGTTCCCATCCATTGGTGAATTCTCATGTATTGACACGGGTGTGGTGGGTGATTGTGTGAACACAGGTTTAGCTGCATTGGTTGTTCTGATCAGCACGTTTGTAGAACTAGTTAACGCTGGAACGCCACCGTCGCTGGCTGTAATCTGTAATAACATTTGTTAATTGGATTAGATAGAAAAACTACAACTTAACTGCTTTTTTTTTAAATTGAAATTGAAGAGTTAAATTGAAATTTCTTTTAAAATTTAAAATTAATCAATTTAAATTAAATTTTTGTAGAAGTTTTTGAAAAATCTAATGCTTTTTCTACTTAATTTTAAAAAGCCATTTATTTGTCGCTTCGATTAGGATAAAAAAATAAATAAAATGAAAAGCTAGAATACATAGACAAAAAGAGTCATATATACTAGTCAGCAAAGCTAGTGAATTAGCTAGTGAATTTACACCACCAAACTAAACACTTACAGTGAAGTTATATATGGGTGAGGTGAGAGTTGAAGTGCTTCTTATGACCCCAGTTTGTTGATGAATATTGAATGGAAGGAAGGTAGGAGTTGGAATGATGGAGTAAGTGACATCCCCATTGAAACCTATGTCAGCATCCGATGCAAACACGACCCCGCATTGTGATACTGTGGGAATAACATTATAAATAAATACAACTAGACTGAATGTAATTTGCTTTATTTTATTATGTAAGTTACGTCAGTCGAAACGACAGTCGTTATAAAAAGAAACCGACAGCCGTTAGAACATGGGTGTTCTGTTTCATACACCTCGTGCCAGCTTACTAGTTACCACGTATTTAACTTTGTGGTCCTCGCATTGCGGGGCAACAACAGTTGTTATAACGCAGGTGTTTTGTTCCATACACCTTGTGCCTACTTACGAGTTACCACATATGCAATTTTGTGGATAATTGTTTTATTAATTATTTGTTAATACACACTATTATATACATATAAGAATATTAGGTAAACATGTAATTAAAGTAAAATGTAAGTAATAGTTAATTAGTTATAATGAATTAACTCTGCCTACCTAAAGTGTGAGTGTAGAATTCATAAACAAGATTTTCAAACATTGGTGGATTATCATTTTCATCATCCAATGTTATCATCACTTCAGTGGTGGATGTTCTTCTGTTAGATTCAACTATAAAGAAGAAAAAGAATAAAGTTTTTCATCTTTGCATGGCGGACGAACGACAGTCGTGACAACACTGTTCTGTTTCATACACCTCTTTCCTGCTTATGAGTTACCATGTATGTAACTTATTTATCATCGAATGGCATGGCAACGGCAGTCGTAATAACAGACTTTTTTTTGTACACTTCGTGCAGCTTACGAGTTACCATGTATGTTACTTCGGGGTGTTTTAAAGGTATTTTTTCATATTTAACCCATAATTGACCACTGGGTTAAAGACAGACATTAACTAACAGACCACAGCTCATATGTAGCTGGAAGAGGTTACGTACCTTGGCTGTCACTTGCCACAACTTGAAGGATATAACTTCCCTGAGTTTCTCGGTCTAATCTTGACCTTGTGCTTATGAGTCCCGTGCTTGGATTGATAACGAAAGGAACGTTCTCAATATTAGATATTGAATACCTAAACAGGGAATGTCAGTTTATGTTACCGAATTTTTAAAAAAAGTTGCAAATAGTTGGGCATGTAAGTGGTCATATACATCGTTTATTTGTTATTTATTCTTGTCTCATACCCAATATCCTGGACTAAAATCAAATCATAATATGCATGCTTATATAGCATTCTGAAGCAGCTTTTAACCCAATGTTAAAATCTATGGAATTTATGCTGTAATATTTGGCATTGTACAATATCGTAATATTATATATAAATATATATACATCTATTATTGTTTATATATTTAAAAGCATTACTTAAACAGGAACCCAACCATACCTGACCACACCATAATCCCCCGCATCTCTATCCACGGTTGCCACGGTAACCACTGGTGTACCAACATCAACATCTTCACTGATATTCACTCGATAACTAACGGGTTGAAATACGGGCGGGAACTCATTTTTATCGCCCACTTTTACAATGATAGACGCTGTGCCAGTTAATGTGGGTTGGCCTGGTTGAAAAAGCAATTGTTTTAAAAATAACTAAATAAGTAAGTTTTAGATTATTAAATAATGAAAATATCTTTACAATACAACTGATTATTGCACCTTTTTAACCAAAATGCAATCCTGGACCCCTAACACTAACAACCTAATAAAAATGGCCTTTTTAACCCAAGTAGGCTCCCTAACTATAAGTTAATAAAGATAAAGTTCAAGAAGCAAACAATGAAAGTAAATAACTGTAATAAATGTCACGAATCTGGTCCTGGTCTTGCTCTCATCACTATACTGCTTTTTTTGCAGAAAACAATTTTTCCAGTTTAACCAAAACATATATAATATACAGAATACGATTCGTTGGACTTTTATTTTTATCAGTTACGAATTTTATAGAAATCTTAATATTTACCTCTGTCTACAGCAGTAACTACAAGTGAATAATGTCGGACTTCCTCCCTGTTTATTGACCCAACCAACATAACAACACCATCATGGGATAAAGTGAATGGAGAGTCACTTATAGTGGTGGAAACATCATCATTATCAACGGCCACCACAACTATATTACGAAAGTCAACATTTCCGCCTTCACTTGTGTCGCCATCTGATGCCGTCAACTAGAAATAAAAGTAAAATTAAATAAGTGAAACTTATTTATACCTGGCTGGGGGGCAATGACAATTTCTATACCATGAGTGTTCTGTTTCATACATAAAACAGAAAATACATACACGGGGTCTCTCTTATAACGGAATAAAACTTAATATTTGAATTAATGTAACTTGTTTATCTTCGCATGAGTGATCCTGATAAGGTATTGTACAAAGATGAATTATTTAACATATATGTATACATACATTTATAACTAACAATCATGAATGTATGAATGTAACTTATTTATCCTCGGACAGCGGAGAATGACAATCGTCACAACTTGAGGTTATGTTTTAAACATCTTGTGCTTGCTTCATGTTACCACGTATGTAACTTTATGAGTTTTGTCTGCCATACAGCAAAACTAAACACCATTAGTGTCTGCTGTTAAGTGATTATCCAAAGACACATACACAATAAATACACAGCTGCCTGCAGGAATTACAGTATATAGTTAACCTTACCTGGGCAACAATAACATTAGTAATTCCTTCCATTACTTCAACAGTGGTTGATGAAGGCAACACAACAGGTGGCATATCATTTACATCGTCCAACTCAACAGTGATATTCATTATTGAACAAAGTGGTGGATTGCCCTGGTCACAAGCTTCAATGGTGACCAAGTGGTTTGGGGATTGGTCGTAATCCAAGTTTCCAACAAGGTAAATGGAACCTGCATATAAAGATAGTTTTAAATGGTTGGGCCTAAAAAAGAACATGGGTATGTTTAAACCATTTAGCAAGTTTATATGATTTAAAGTGCTGGAAAATATTAACAAACTATTCTACGAGCTTCGACTGAACAAATTTCCATCTTAATAAACTGCAAAGAATGGCTGATAATTTGGACAACCCATTTGTGACCACTGGGTTGGAGCAATTGCTGTTAAGTGTCTTGCCCAAGGAAACATAAGCCCACATTAGTAGCAGTCTCGAGTCTTGACTGTTGGCTACAGGCAGGCACACTAATCACTTTACCATTGTGCTGGACTGGTTAAAATCTTTTGTCTATTGGCACGCATATTATATAACAAAAAGGAAAACAATAATTTTTTACCAGTATATGCATCCACAGTGAAGAGTTGATGAGGTTTATCAAACCCCACAATCTTATATTTAACTTTTCCATTTAAACCATCATCCATATCTCTTGCTTCGATGTTGATCACTAAACTTCCCACTGGGAGATCTTTGGATATTCTCACAGAATATCCACCGGGGGGAGTAGTGAACAACGGAGCATGGTTGTTAGCGTCGAGGAGAATTATTTCAAAGTTTTGTGACGATGAGAATGGGTTGGAAATGTCTAGAAATAAAAAGGTTTAAAAATGATAGCTAGTCAAGAAAGGAATTAAAACTGGTCTTATGAAAAGGGGCATATGTAGCTTTAGGATTGGGGTAAAGGGCCAAGGGATGCTACGGTAAGAAGAAACAGAGGAATGTGCTAATAGTGTTTAACTTTACTTATTCTATTCTTTAAGGGTGAGGTCCTTGTCAGGGACCTGGGATTTAGGCCAGGTTTGGCCCATTACCTAAAACATGTACTTTACTAAACACAGACCTCAAAATATAAAAACAAAAAGATGATTTGAATAAAACAAATACGTTTCATAACCAAAACAACTTATTACACAATCAAATATGAAATTGGATTAATTTCTTACCCCTCTCCTGCACTTGAATAGAAATATTATATTTCTTTGTTATATCTATGTTCAAAACATTGGCAACACTGACTTGACCTGTGTATGGGTCAATGGAAAATGCTGAGTAATCAGGTGTCATCGAAAATGCAAAGTTAGTATCTGGACAGGGCGGAAAAGTGGTGTATAACATAAATTATTCATCTTTTTAAATATTTTAAAATAATTAGAGCAATTAATTAGAAAAGAGAAAGAATTACCAGCAAAGTTACAGTGATCTTAAATACACAGAGGGTAAAAACTGCTCAAAAAGTATCAGATTAAAGCTTGGCTGCTTAACCAACAATACCCATTAAATTAACTCATACGGAGTTGTATTTAAACAAATGTTGATGTAATTCTAAGGAAAATAGGAATGTTTTAAAATGATAAATTAAGAAGTGAAATACCTGATATGTCTGCATCAATAGCACCAACTTTGAAAACAGAATCTCCTGGAACTGTGTCTTCTCCTATATAACTGCAAAAAAATCAATATTTGAATAAAAACAAGATATTTTAACATACAATGGTGTGAAAGATTTTGGTTTTTGTTTTTTTGTTTTAGTGTTTTAAAAATCACATAACAGAGGACAATATAATTTTTATTTACCCTTTAAATATAGTAAAATCAGATTATTTAAACCAATGAAAAACAAGTTACAGTATAAAAAATGATGCTAAAAAAACAAAACCAGGAGTACAGGCTACATTTAGTTTAAATAAAGTTTGTAACTTACATCTGGGAAGGAACTATCAACTGTGGGGTATTATCATTGACGTCTAGAACTTCAATTATGATGTCACTATATGTTCGTTGTCGTGACGATATTGGTCCCACATCGGTTGCCATAACAACAAGGTTGTATTGTCCCTGATGCTCGCTGTCGAGCAACTTTGCGACAGATATAACCCCACTGTCGGGGGCAACCTTGAAATACCCATCTGGATCCCCAGCCACTATGTAATACTCAACAATGCTATTGAAACCTGTTCGGAATATAAACATTAAGAATTATTATAAGCAATAAGATGAAATGTTTTATACAGTTCGGTTATTGTGTGCTTAACTTGCCGTACCATACAACCTATTTTTTGCTAAACATTTTTTCTATTTTATGTGAGTGCCATCAGGGGTCTAGGATTTAGGCCACATTTGGATAACTACCACTTATAAGGATCACAAATTAGAGAAATGGTTATTATATATAAGTATACAGATGGCCAATTCCCAATTTATTTACATATTTACCAACTCTAGATTATGACACTTTACTATAGGTCAAGTGTTATGCATTTTCCATAGTAATCCTAGACATTAAACGCTCTAGAAAAGCAATTGCCTATTATTAGGATTATTAGGTTTTCTTATCACAAAAGGTTTATGTAGAATTATCACTAAACCCAGGATATTGGTGCAATATTCACAGTCTCTTATGTGGGATTATTTCAAATTAGAATTTAAATATTATACTTCAGATTACTGATTAAAAATAATTATCATAAAACATATGGAATTTTAAAAAATTCAATAAAACAAAATTTCAATAAAAAATAGATTTCATAAAACATTAGAAATTAATAAAATATATATTTAAAAAAACTGAATAATGTTTACAACTGCATCAAAGTTTATCATCAGTTCTTACTGCACATTGAAATTTAATCATGTTTTTATATTGTAAAATATTTGAATCTCTAGGTTAGGGGCTGCATGTTAACTAGTAGTTGATAGGAAGTTTTTTTAAAATAATAATTTACCCAAATCTGCCCAAAATTGAGATTTAATGTTTTGCAGTTTATTTTGTAAAGTGTTCATTTAGTTTCACGTTTTGCAGTTTTTTATGCAAAATATTTACTTTATTGAAATAGTTGGATTAAAAATATTAAATTACCTAAATCTGCGTCCTCTGCTTGCATTGTAGCAACATAATGGTCAATAGTGACGTCTTCATTGATTTGCACACGTGGGGTGTGGTGTTGGAATATTGGTGAATTATCATTGATATCGATAATGTTGATGTATGCCCTCGCCTCTGCGGTGTGCCCTGCATGTATCACCCACAAAGTAACATACATGGTAACTCGTAAGCTGGCACAAGGTGTTAAACCCGTGTGATAACTGTCGTTTTCCGGCCACGCTAATTCATTCATTTATATATGTGTAAACGGTATCTATGTTGAATAAACATATAACAAGCAACAAAACGACAAACCTGCGGCGTCAGAAGCGTGGACGATCAACGAGTAAAAATCTTGAATTTCCCGGTCAAACGAACCGGTATAAAGCGGATTTAACCTGATAGAACCAGTTTGCCGATCAAGAACAAAACGACCGAAGTCGCTTCCTAAAACGAAATATAACTTTTAACTAATAGCAATCCTGTCGAAATAACTTCACAGTACGGTAGGCTAGGTGTAAGTATTTAAAGGAAATACAAAATTCGCACGGTTAGTTTGTGGACACGCGTATGCGTGTATCTATGTGAATACTCCCAAGGTAATATACTTAGTAACTTGTAAACTGACACGAGGTGCTTTAACCAGAACATCCGTGTTGTTACGACTGTGGTTTTCTGGCCACGCGAGGATAAAGCAAGTTACATTTATTCTCCTTAAAACGAGATTGAAAATATCGCTACTATTGCTGTAATATATCGTATTGTCGCAAAACAAGAAACCTTAGGTGTTAAACATTATACAAATACTGCTTTTATTATAAAGCGTACCGTTGCCAAAGAAATACGTGATTTGTGAAGTTTCATCTGAATCGGTCGCTTTGATTGAGCCAATATATCGACCGCTGCTAGGTGGTGTAGGAGAGCCTTCAGTAATTGAAAATACATATTCCGATTTGGAAAATACCGGGTAGTTATCGTCAACGTCCACAACGTGTATTAGGAGCTCCATTACTGACTGGTGGATTTCATCAGCGGCTACAACTAAAAATAAAACGGCTATAAGTTGTTTAGCTTGTTTTTATAATTAGACCTATAGTTTTCGGGTTCAAGGCTCGTCGCTGCTACCAATGTTGGCGTATGCGTCCTTGGGCAAGATTGTCATTTGCTCGAACCCTATGGTATCTAATGGCTTCTCTAATATGTCAGCCATACGTTAAAATAATCAAGTTTTCCAAAACAGTCGCCCTCAAAGTTATACATGCTGTGGTAATTCAAAGCAGGCTCAAGGTGTATGGAACAGAACATCCGTGTTATAACGACTGTCGTTGCCCGCCATATGTGGATACATAAGTTACATACATGGTAACTTGTAAGCAGGCATGAGGTGTATGAAAAACAGAACACCCGTATTACAACCACTGTCAGTGGCCCGCCATGCGAGGATAAATAATCTACTGTCGTTTTGCTGCCAATTCCCTGTTCGTTGTTTTAATTAATTTGATCTTCACTTTTGTTTTCAAATAGATAAACAAAAAAACTTATGCTATATGTATTTACTCACCATAAAGCGTATATAGTGATTGTAATTCTCGATCGAGACCATTTGGCCCGAGGGTGACTTCGGCATTCCTCGGATTAATTCGGAAAAGATCGGAATTGCTTGTTTCTTGTAATGAGTAAGTTATAACAGACGATTGGTCAATATCTTGTGCTGTAGCTTGCGATATGACGTAACCTTTAAATTAAATTCAAATAGGTTTTTGACCATACGCGTTTTAATAACTATTGTTTTGTCGATATTCTTTCTTATTTGTTTTAAATATTTTTAAATTTTTGCTACCATAATCAAAAAGAAATAAAAAAATAATATTATATATAGTAGGGTGGGGGAAGATGTAACACATAATATATAAATATCGTGATCGTGTTTTAAACATTTAACAACGGTGCACAGGAGCTGTGAACATACAGTTTAATAATTCTTTAAATGTTTTTTGCTTACTACCAAATTGAAGGAGAAAATCGAATTAACAGGTGTGCCATCTTCCCACACCATACTATACTATAGGGTGGGAGAATATAATACACCTACTCATTTTATGTCCTTGTCCCATTGAGTAGAAACAAATAAAATTCAAAGAATTATAAAACTGTATGCTTATGACCCATGGACCGTTGTTAATTGTTTAAAACACGATCAGGATATTTGGATATTATGTGCTAAAGGTGTCCCATCTTCCCAGCAGGACTATTATTATGAAAATAAAAGTTAATGTTAAACCTTGTGCTGCAGATTCTGCTACAAATACTTGGACGAAAGGTTCGGCAAACAATGGGGGATTGTCGTTGAAGTCGAGGATTGAAACGACGACCTGGAAATAAAGTTTTAGTTGGCGTTTTATAACAATGTAATTGTTATGGGAATCTTAAATGTTTAGTATATTTTATACAGTAGGGTGGGGGAGGATGGGATGTCTTTTCATTCTTTTTTATTGTTCCCCATTTGGTAGAAATACAGAATATTTACAGAAATATATAACCGTGTTTTCGTGACTCTAAAAGAGCGTTGTTAGTTGTCAAAAACACGATAAAGATATTTGGATATTGTTTGCGAAAGTTATCCCATCTTAAATAAAAAAATACCTATTTATTTAAGTATGATTGATTTTATGAAAATTAAGAATAAAAAAACAGATTGTGAAAAATCGTGTGAAATAAAATTTTGACTTTGAATATAAAGTGCATGATATAAATCACAAGAAAACTTTTTAAGTGATGTAAATTTCCTGAAGACTAAAAATAAATACACAGATTATGAAAAATGGTTTCAGTTATTAAAAGCAACGAGAGGCGTGGTATTTATAAGCATTCAAAAGACGTATCGATCTTTCACACAACCTGATTATGATAAGAAACGCATTTTAACGACTTGCGGTTATTCCCCTACGACCTGCACGTCACGAGGTCTTAGGAATTCAATTTATCAACGTCGTCTTTGTATCCGTCGCGATAATTAGAGGGAAAATAAGCAATAAGTGTAATTAATACTGATCATTGCAATTTGGAGGCTGTCAAAAACTAACTTGCGAAACGTAACGAATAAGCAATATTGGAAAACAACGACTTTTAAAACTAAAGGGTTGTAAAATTGTCGGCCATGAAAATGCAATTCCCCACAAAGTAAAATATGTGGTAACTTGTAAGCGAGCACGAGAAAACACACGTGTTATGACGACTGTTGTTGCCCCGTCAAGTGAGGATAAATAAGTTACATTCGTTCAGATTTAAAAGTTTTCTTAACAAGCAATCTTTATTTAAAAGCATATTTTACCAAAAATCCAAATTGTTTTCTTACGTTTGTCGAAGTAATTCTTGGATTGTTTACATTTGACGTCATATCCACCGCTACAACTTGAACCGTGTATGACGTCACACCGTTCTCACGGTCCAACGTCATCAAGTTACTGATGATACCAGTTGTGTAATGAATTGTAAAGGGACGGATGGTGGATTCGCTGTTACTTGTGGTTGACGTTATGTAGTATGCGACCTGTGAGGAGCCGGTTATAAAACTTAACCAATAAAACCACGCAAAGTAAGATACATGGTAACTCGTACACCTGTGTTATAACGATCGACTGTCGTTTTCCGGCCATGCAAAGATAAAGTAAGTTACATTCATTCATTCATTTAAAACTAAGGGGGATTCTGTAGTTTTGGCATGGCCCCATGGCGTACCTAACTGTAGAACCTCCCTCATATGAAATAGAATGTGCATATACAATGATGGGGTAATGGGCCAACTCTGGTGTAAATCCCGGGTCCCATGGCATGCCTCACTGTAGGACCTCACCCATATGGAATAGAATGTGCATATACAATGATGGGCTAATGGGCCAACTCTGGTGTAAACCCCAGGTTCAATGGCATGCCTCACTGTAGGACCTCACCCATATGGAATAGAATGTGCATATACAATGTTGGGGTAATGGGCCAACTCTGGCCTGATATAGCCAGAAAAAAGGTCCATTAGTTTAATAATAATATTTTGTAACAACAGTGTAAAAATAACTACATACTTTTGCTAAACCCAAATAGCATTTTTTTATTTTTGCTAAACCCTAAAAATGACTACATTTCCTCTAAAACCTATGACTACGTATAGTGGGGTGGGGAAGACGGGACACATTAGCATATAGTGGGGTGGGGAAGATGGGACATCTTTAGCACAAAATATATAAATATCATGATCGTGTCTTAACAATGGTCTATTAAAGTCGCGAGGACAAGGTTTTATAATTCTTTGAATGTTCTTTATTTACTACCAAATTGGACGACCAAATAGAATGAAAAGTGTCCCATTTTCCCCCACCCTATTATATGATGTTATCGTTTGTAATTTATATTGAACAACACGAACCTGATTTCCAGTTGCGGTTACAGTAACAAGGTTTGTTCCGGCCGCCATGTTTTCCACTATACTAGCAGTGTATGAGCTACGTTCGAACACAGGACCGTTATTAGAGTCAGTCCTCCCCACAATCACATTTAATACCATTGTATTTGACCTGGCTGGTGTCCCTGGATATTAAATTGGAAATAAAGTTTATTGGAAAGAATAAATTAAGATCAGGAATGGCTATATATAGTACTGTGGGGTAAGATAAGATGCCGTTGGCACACAAATCCCAAAATTCCTGATCGTGATTTGAACAATCAACAACGCTTTTTTACAGTCGTGAGAATATGGGTAAATAATTCTGTATAAATATTGCTTGTTTACTACCAAAAAAGACAATAAAAGATATTCAAAACCTGTTCTATGGTAGGGTGGGGAAAGATGGGACACCTTTAGCACATAATAACCAAATATCCTGATCTTGTTTTAAACAATTAACAGCATGCAGTCTATGGAAGTCGTGAGCATGCGGTTTAATAATTCTTTGAATGTTCTTTGTTTACTACAAATTGAGACGATAAAATAGAATAAAAAGGTGTCCCATCTTCCCCCACTCTACTATATTTTATCCCAACCTGCTATAGTATAAAACGGGCATTCAAATAAAAAAGAATTAAAGCTTCTTCTGAAAAATATTTAAAATCTTATTGTCTTAAAAGTGGATAAACAGCGAAAAGATTTTCAATCAACATTCGATTTTTCTTAAGCCTGTCAACGGGCGTAACGTCCTGACGAGTTATCCAATTTCAAAGCAATAAAAACTAATACGGTTTGTCAATGGGATCAGAGAAATGCATTTATGTCATTCAACCGTCGGTGTAAGAGTCTCTAAATTAGATTTTAATAAATAAATGGGAACCGGTTATTGCATACGTGTGTCGTACTGTAGGGCAAGATGGATACATTTAGCATATCATGTTTTATATTTCCGAATTGTGCTTTTAACAGATATAACAAAGTTATATTTAGAACCGCTGGGTTGCGGCAATTTTGGGTTACGGTTATGTAGTTTTTATGAGTTTTTTTACTTACCAAATTAAACGATAAAAAAGAACAGCATCGCGTACGATCTAACCCCATTACCCTACTATATTATACGATTTCACCCCAAACTACTATATATACGATCTCACCCCAAACTGCTATATCTAAATCACCTTTGTCTTTTGCGACTATTTCAACTTGGTATAATACCCCAGGTCCTTGAATTGGATTCGAAATCCGGATGACCCCGGTTTGTTGGTTGATGGTGAATATAGAGGATTCGGTGTCCAAGCTGTAAACAACCTCACCATTCACCCCTGCGTCCGTATCCATGGCATGTACCCTGCCTACCACGTAACCAACATTGGCGATGGAGTTTGGCGGAACAAGGAAGGTATCAGCATTCGTAAACTCCGGGGTGACGTCATTGATATCATCCACTATGACGTTAACAATGCCCATTTTGGACAGTTGGTTTGAAATCAATGGCGCGCTATCAGTAGCTAGTACAGTAATGCGGAAAAGTCCATCGGGGAGATATTTTTCCCGGTCCAATGTTCCGCGAACACGAAGTTCTCCGGTACTTGGGTCAATGGTGATACCAAGTTGATCAGATTGCGTTTCCTGACGTAATATCCGATATGTGACGATTCCGTTGGCACCTACGTCATCGTCATTGGTTTCTATGGTACCGAATGACGTTGGTGTGACGTATTCACCTTCGGTCACGTGGAATTCCATCTGGCCAATGAAAACCGGAGCATTATCATTCGCATCTTCGACTGTTATAGTACATGTACTGGTTGACGTCATTGGTGATGTTGGACTCGAATCCGATGACGTCACAACGACGTCATAAGAGCTCACACTCTCACGGTCAAGGTTCCGAAGTAGAACGATGTTTCCGGATGATTCTTCTACAGCAAAATTATTCACTACATCCGCTGTATTTGTGGGAGACATGGAATATTGGACAAGATTGTTCAAACCAGCAGCATCTGGATCCACAGCATGAAGTTGGCCCACTACAGTGTAGGGCGGGCTGGATTCAGATACTGACCAACTTAAAGAGTTAGTTTGAAACACAGGCGGGTTGTCGTTAACATCGGTAAGTTGAATCTCAACAAGGCATTCACTCGATAATGTCGGGGTTGGGGTGTCTGACACTTGAATTTTAAGTGTGTGAATCTCTTTCACTTCTCGGTCCAAGTACCTCCCATCCGACACAATTAGTCGACCAGTTGTGCGCTCAATTATGAAAGGTGGTGTGGCATCTGAGGGTAGTAACTTGTATTCAAAGTTGTTTTGCTGGTAATCCATATCTGTACTTGTGATATGGGCCACTGTTGTGCCGTTCACGCTGTTTTCTGGAATCTTCGCGACGTATAACTGTCTCAAACATTGTGGCGCGAATTCGTTGACGTCACGAACGACAATTTCAATTGTGACGTCAGTGTGAAACGTTGGGTGGTTTGTGACGTACGAACCGTTATTATCAGTCGCGCGAATCGCAAACACAAACGTATTGTTGCGCACGTTCCAATACCTTGATAAAGTCTCAGCGTCTAACTTCGCACTGTTGATTATTTTCCCATTGAATGCATTCACCGCAAAGGGCAGTGGAACTGTATTATTCCCAGTCATCATTGAATACATTATAGTACTATGAATACCAGTGTCACAATCAAACGCTCGAACCGTTCCGATCTCGGTATTTTTCTCCTGATTTTCGAACAAGTAGAAAGTGTATTTTGGAACCGAGAAATAAGGTGGATTATCATTGACATCAGATACTTCAATGTTGACTGTAACTTTTTGGTCGAATTCTTGGAAGTTTGCTTCGCATTTTGCCAAGATCTTTATGTCATAACTTGCAACATTTTCCCGGTTTAGCCGACTGTATTTCAAATAGAGCTGGCCGTCCGGGAAAATGGCAAACGCCTGATCTATATTACCGCTTATAAAACTATATGTTGCCACTGTAATCAAAGAACCATGACTTGCGACTTGAACTGGTGTAGCACATATCGATGGCTGTAGTAACGACAGATCAAAAAATCGAGTGTTCGTTTTCGTATCTTCAGATAGAATCACGTGATAGTTTCTACGTATTTTGGATTCGATGACATCATATCCTAGTCTTGGTCGGATGTTCATTGTTAAATTAAGTTGGGAGCAACGTTGAGGTGACCCTTTATCACATGTGGTGATTAATACTAGATTTTTCATTGGGTTCGCCACAGTAAATATACTTTCAACCGAAACAATTCCTGTTTCGTTAATCTTCAATATATTCATTGGATCCAGCAGGCTATAAATGAGGAGACCGTTTACACCAGAGTCGTCGTCTACGGCCGTTGCATTATATATAACTGTATGTACATTCCCATGGTTTGTGGGTAAGTCAAAATTAATGTTTGCTGAATATTTCGATAGAAGTGGATTTCTGGATTGTCCTTTGATTGGTAAAGCGTTGAGAAACATTGGTTTGTTGTCATTTTCATCTCTTAGAAGGATTATAATTTGTGTTGTGGTGTACTCCAGCGTGGAGCTTAATGTATAACGTGATGCACTCAATGTTAGATTATACATCTGCAATGCTTCGTAATCCACCGCTGTTGATAATGTTAAGTCTCCAGTGTTATTTACAGCGAACACACCGTCCGGATCGCCGTCCAAAATCTCGTATGTAACATTCTCTTGTTTTATGTTGATATTTCCAATATGAAAACCACTTGGTGAATTCTCCATCACCCAGAACTGAAACTCCGATCGTTTAAAGCTGATCGGGGAGACGTGGTCAGTTACAACAACATTTATAGTCGCTGGCTCTTGTGAAGTTTCACGAGCTGAATCAGAAACTTCAATTTCAAACGAAAACGTCACTGGTTGTGACCAAACACCAGTGATTATGACATCACCAGTGTGGGATCCGACCCTAACACCCGTGTGTGCAGATGTCATTCGGAAATTAAGAACACCGGTGTTTTCGGAGAGTACATTTACTCTAGTTAGTGTAAACCCCATGTATGAACCTGTTTGAATCGTTGTAAAATATTTCCGTGGGTAAATCACAGGAGGTGTTGTAACTGCTGAGTTGATAGTGACATGCACAACACAAATGGTTGCTAGCTGGTTCGCGGCTTCTACAGTTATCTTGTAACTTTGGGAAACTTCAGAATTCAAAATAACCACATTCCGTATCTCTCCTGTGGTTGCATTGATAGCGAACAAATCCTCTGTGACGTAACGGTTATTTACGTCATAAACGCTGATTATGGAATACTCGAATTTTCCAGCTTGTCCTGTATCAATATCAGTCGCACGGACAGTTAATAATAAACCTGGACTTTTGTTGTCTGTAACGCTAATAGAAGTTACTGCTTGTGTAAAAACTGGTGGATGGTCGTTTTCATCTGTTACACTAACGATCACTGAAGTATTAGCGATTCTGGGTGAAGCACTTTCGTCTTGTGCAGTTACTATGATGTTAATGTGCCCATTGGTAATGTGTTCGAAGTGTATTCTTGAGTTCGTGGTTATTAGGCCGGTGTGTTGGTCTATATTGAACCAATTGTTGATGTTTCCCTCCACGATACTGTAATGATAATAACATTATTAGAATCCCTTCGAAAACGATAGCAAAAGCCCCGCGTGGATAAAGTAAAGTTTACTTACTTACTTTACTTTTATCCTCGCGTGGCCGGAAAACGACAGTCGTTATCACACGGGTTTAACACCTCGTGCCAGCTTACGAGTTACCATGTATGTTACTATGTGGGTGATTGGGTGAAGTTACATACGTTGTAACTCGTAAGCGGTCACGAGGTGTATGAAACAGAACACTCGTGTTATAACGACTGTCGTTTTCCTGCCCCGCGAGGATAAAGTAAATTACATTCATTCATTCATTCATTCATTCAAGAGTGTTACAACAGACCGTAATATTTATATTATGATGATACCAGAAGAAGTCTTACCTGTAAGTTAGCCGTCCAGTTATCCCTCTGTCGGCATCGAAGGCTTTAACAGCGACGACAAAAGAACCAGTTGGTGAGATTTCAGAGATTTCTGCTCGATATACTTCGGCCGTGAAGATTGGTGGGTGTTGGTTTGGAGAGTTGACAACGACCTCGAGGTATTTGTAGGAATACCGCGGGGTCGGGTAGCCTCTGTCTCCCGCACGGAAAGTTAAATTGTACCGGTCCACTTGATTTCCGTCAATCTTGCCTACAACCTAACAATACACGTGTATGTTGAATCACATGAACGGGATGTACAAGACCAAGATACATGCATGATAACCTGTAAACGGGCATGAGGTGTATGAAACACAACACTCGTGTTATAACGACTCGTTCCCCTGCCACGCGAGAATAAATAAGTTACATACGTGTATTCTTTATACACGTATATAGTTCCCCGTTAAACATCTATATAGTATTTACCTGAAGCCTTCCTATATTAATCCGTGGCACAATCAACAGACGGAAGTTTCCTAATTCATTTCCGGATACTATTTCCAAGTCAAGCTGACTATTTGATGATCTGGCGTTATCTCGGTCGGTCGCCGTTACCAAAGCTATTAGCGTACCAGATGCTGCGCCGTCTTCCACCGATGCAATGGTGGCAGAAGGTGGGACGAATCTAAACAAATTTGATGTTTTAATCAAGTATTCCTTTTATAACCTAATTTTTTTAACCTAAAAAAATATTTTGGACATGATTTCAATCTCCTTTCTTGTTCCATTTGGTAGTAAACAAGGAACAGTCAAAGAATTATAAAACTGTATTCTCACTACTTTCATATACCGTTGTTAATTGTTTAAAACTGGATTAAGATATTTGGATATTATGTGCTAAAGGTGGCCCATCTTTCCCCACCCTACTAAAAGTTTGTTAACAAACCTAAAACTGATAACGGGGTTGTTGTCGTTCACATTTACAACTGTTATCGTAACGAATGCTCGTCCAAATAATTCTGGTTCTCCACCGTCGAAGGCCTCCAGTGAGAGTCTGTGGCTCGTGGCAATCTCGTAATCGAGTTGTCCACGCAAAGTTATAACCCCGCTTAATGTATTCACAGAGAATAAGTTGTTCGAATCCGAGCGTTCGCTGATTCTATAACTCACATCTCCGTTGGCGCCCTGTCGATAATAACGTACACGCTTCAATGAAATCGGCCTTTAGAAATTTGATTAATGAAGCAGAAAGGAGAGCAGAAAATTAACTCAGAGTTAAACAGAAATGACGTATCGGCGTCAATTAAAAAGAGGTTTTGATGCTATATGCTAAAATAATCACCCACAAAGTTACAAGCGTAGTAACTCGTATAAATGGGCACAAGGTGTATAAAACAGAACACCCGTGTTATAACCACTGTCGTTGCCCTACTATGCAGGGTTAAATAAATTACACACGTGGTAACTCGTAAGCGGGCACGAGGTGTATGAAACAGAACACCCGTGTTATAGCAACCGTCATTGCCCCGCCACGTGAGGATAATTAAGTTACATTAATACACAAGTCGGTTATATATATAATATATATATATATATACATGTATGTTGAATGGTCAATCTATGATACCTTATCAAGGTCACTTGCATGTACAGTAAGAATATGAGTTCCAACCGTTGCATTCTCATTTACTGTAGCTGTATATTCACTCATATCAAACACCGGTTCATTGTCGTTGTTGTCGATTATATTAATAGTAACAGACAAATAACCCGACAAAGATGGCGTCCCATCGTCAGTTGCTGATATATTTAGGTGGTAGATTTCCTAAGGATTGAACAAGTTAAACTAATATTTCATATTTAAACAAAGCCTTTATTGCCAATGTTTGCGATTAAAACACATATAGTAGGACGGGGTATAAGGTGAGATATGTTTTCATTAACTTTTCTCGTCCAGTTACGGAAATGTGTTTTAAGCTTATACCAGTTACGGGAAGGTTACGGGAATGTGTTTTATGCTTGTTTTGAGTATTTACTATTTACGGGAAGGTTATATACTTTAAAACAGCGTTGTTAATTAGTAAAAACACGTTTAGGAAATATAGGATTTAGGTGCTAACGGTATCCCACTTCCCCTACAGTTTATGTTAATTTTGAACGTACTTGTATCTCTCTGTTGAACTTGGTTTTGGTCACGAGAAACAGCAGTGTTTCCTGACCAGGGGAAGAATCCACCAACAAGCCGAACTTGTTTGTATCTCCTTCAACGATCGAATACTTTGCGGAAACACTGTTTGCTGGCGAGTCGCGGTCGGTGGCCGTTGGTAGAAAATACTGTTCAAAACGAAAGGTTAAACTACATGCAATTATTGGTGATTACTTATTTATCCTTGGGGCAACTCAAGTCTTAACCTGGGTGTCATATTGCGCATCTAATGTGAAGGCTTCATACACCTCGTGCAGGATTACATGTTACAAAGTATTCAGTATTTTGGATGATTTTGAACAAATAATAAATTAGGTTTGAATGAATGATTGAATGAGTCTTATTTATCCTCGCAAGGCGGGGAAACGACAGCCGTTATAACACAGGTGTTCTGTTTCATACACGTCGTGCCCGCTTACGAGTTACCACGTATGTAACTTTGCGGGTGATTATTTTACGTTTGGCTGGCAATTCACTCATGATACACACACGTCCACAATCGTAGCAGCGACGAGCCTTGAACCGATAAACTCTGGGTTTTGTTTAACAAACCTGAGCGCCAGCTTCTGTGCTTTCTGGTATATCGACATCAACATGTGCTGGTTGGTTGAAGATCGGAGCATTATCGTTTATATCGACTACTTGAACATTTATTTCAACTGGAGCAACTGAAGCCGTGGAGACAGCAATAAGTTGAATGACGTCATTGGATATCGCTTCTCGGTCAATTCCTTGCGTAGTTTTTAACTCCCCGGTTGCTTCAATCAGTGTGAAAAAGCTGGAAGGCTCCGAGAGACTGTTGGCAATATAAGATTATATTAAAACATATAGTACTGTGGGTAAGGTAGGGTACTGTTAGCACCTAAATCCCATGTTTTTCAAGTATAACAAGCTCTTTAAGAGTCACGTGGCTAGGGTTATAATTTTGTAAATGTTCTTGGTTTACTACCAAATGTGACAAGAAAAAAAGAATAAAACATATCCTATTTTTACCCTAGTACATCATATATCTAAACGTAGGATAAATTGTTATTTATCTCATCGAATTCCGTAGCGAAGGCCAGATTAATTAAAACGGCGAAAGAAAGGGTAATTAGCAGTAGAACGACCGACGTTAAACATGAATTTGTTCGGTGTTTACGGAGTGTTTCTATGGGCCGATATATTTAATGAAAAGTAAATCCCAGTTTTCACGACACCATCCTATAGACGATTTATGTTGTTTGTCGCATCTGCTGCAAGACGACCACACTGGGGGTTGGGGAATACAAGAATCGATACGCAATATCATAATTACACTTCACGGTGGAAGCGATTTACAGCCGGCATCGCGTCAATTATACAAAATTAACAACAAGTTTAACTGAAAACTTTATTTTATTTCCTAAATATTCGATCGAAATAGTTTTATATAGTAGGTTTTGGTAAGACGGGCGTGTTTTCAATTCATTTTCTCGTCCCATTTGGTAATAAACAAAGAATATTTACGAACAATCGTAATCCCGTGCCGCCAAAATGGCGTTGTTAGTCGTTCAAAACATGCTCTTGCCCCATAATTCTATATAAAGTAAATTTTTGGCATAAAACGAAAGTTTGGAAAAATGTTTAAGTGTTTAGCAACTAACACAAAAAAACTATCGAATACATATATAGTATGTTGGGGGAAGATGGGACACCTTTTCATTCTTTTTCTTGTCCCATTTGGTTGTAAACAAAGAATATTCAAAGAATTATAAAATCGTATACTCACGACTCCTGTAGACCGTTGTTAATTGTTTAAAACACGATCAGGATATTTGGATATTATGTGCTAAAGATGTCCCGTCTTCCCCACCCTACTATATATAATGTAAAACACCATCCTACCGGTAAGTTTGTCCATTCTGCTGTGGAATATTGCCAACGATCTCATCCGCGTTACCTTCTTCAAAAACTTGAAAATTAAGCGACCACACTCGGGTTATGCTTATCAATACTCCCAATGTTAACACAAGGCAGGTCTTCATAATGTGGCCACGCTAGCCACCACACTTTAAGTACTTGTGACACATGCTTCATTAACACATAGCTTAGATATTAAACGTCCTGTTGATAAAAACAAGCTGTCGATATTTAATTAAGTAATTCTAACACCCGCTATAATCTATCTCAGTAAAGTTACAACACTTAGCCGCATAAACTACCAACTATCGATCAGAGTTAATTAGACCTTTTCACAGAGCATTTTATGGAAGACACTTTTAGATAATTGTAAATACATCTTTACGTCTCAATACATATGGTACTGTGGAGGAAGATGGGACACCTTTAGCACATAATTTCCAAATATCCTCATCGTGTTTTAAACAATTAACAACAGTCTATAGGAGTCGTGAGGATACGACTTTATATTTCTTTGAATGTTCTTTGTTTACTACCGAATGGGACGAGAAATAGAATGAAAAGTTGTCCCATTTTTCCCACCCTACTATATGTGACCATATGCATGACCGTATGTTACTATAAGCTAGAATCATTTATAATTAAATGTATACAAATAAAGATTAGTAAAGTTCACAAAATTCCCTTAATATAAACCTGACAGCTTGTATATAAGAACCTACTTTCATTCCAAACGTTTCGGTTTAAAAACTAAAACCATAATTGATAAATTAAGAAATAAAAAAAAGTTACAAATTCTCTACAATTCCTGTTCTATCTATACAGTTATCTGTAACTTACAAGACTTCACAGTAAACAGTTTGTTTATTAGTAAACAGTTTCTACACTGAACGTACTGATGACTTAAAAGATCAGCTTTACTAGCAAACCACCATTCCAGCAGTGCATGCATAACATCGTGTATAATTATGCGCTCGAATCTAAGCAGTGTACACGTCTGCGTGGTCCGCGAGAACAATAATTAAATCCACGCCTTGCGTTTCAAGTCAACTCTCAGTAAAACGTCCTAGAGCATAACTTACTGCGCGCTCGGTTAATGTAAAGTAATCTTCGCGTGAAACGAAACAGCGCACTGCGTTACAGCTGGCCACCCTTCACGCAAGGAACATAATCTTATTACCCGCCCCGTCTGTAAAACGCTCTTCTATATAAAGCGATTGCTTTCTTCGTATAATACTGTACAGTATATTCGTGTTTGCGAACGAAACAAGCAAGCGTATAGATTGAAACAACAATAGTTTTATTAGGACCGAATTTATAAACCATATTTCACGTATTCATATAGTGTGTTTTAACGACTGTCATTTTTGCTGTTAATCCCCTTCTCTTCGTTGTTTTAATTAATTTGATCTTCGCTCTCGTTTTCGAAGAGATAAACAAAAATTGGTTATGGCGTTTAAGTAGGGTGGG
Organism: Ciona robusta; assembly: GCF_009617815.1. Taxonomy (NCBI): domain Eukaryota; kingdom Metazoa; phylum Chordata; class Ascidiacea; order Phlebobranchia; family Cionidae; genus Ciona; species Ciona robusta. The sequence continues at coordinate 705,066 of NC_143248.1, forward strand.
GGAAGATGGGACTCCTATTCATACTATTTTATCGTCTCATTTGGTAGTAAACAAAGAATATTCAAAGAATTATCAAACTGTATCCAATAACGACTCCCATAGACCATTGTTAATTGTTTAAAACACGATCAGGATATTTAGATAATATGTGCTAAAGGTGTCCCATCTTACTCCACAGTACTATATAATGGTTTTTCCTAAAACTATCGCTATAAAACTCAAACTTTCTGATGAAACCTGAATTCTAAGCTAACAATAACACCTCAAGTCTACCCGCCCACTTTTCCGAATAACTTGAAATCATCTACTTAACATTATAAGTGGACGGCATGTCATAGCTCGCTGTGGGACGTATTTCGATCATGACTTTTGGCCACTAAAATGTATGCGGAGTGCAAGTTACATTCATTCATTCATTCATTCATTCATTCATTCATTCATTCATTCATTCATTCATTCTTTCGTCTCAATTGGTAGTAAACAAATAATATTCAACGAATTATAAATCTGTATCCTCACGACTCTAAAGAACGTTGTTGGTAGCTCAAAAAACGATCAGGAAATGTGGGATTTATGTGCTAACGGTATCTTACCCTACAATACTGTACAAATTGTTTCATATATTACATAAGTTACTTGATAACGATCTTTAAAACGGCCTGGTAATTCGTCGTCAACCATACTGAAGCAATGGAAGCTTTGGATCTTTTGTTTCGTATTTGTGTGCTTAACAACAATGAGTTGGATTGTGCTTGGAATTACAAAGACACGAAAGTAAAGAATAAAACCTGGTTAGCAAATACTAAGGCTTAGTATTCATGTAAACGCCATTACAATCAAATACGACGATTAAGTAGGCTTAATTTACGTGTTAAACTGCTACTGTATGCTGATACATATATAGTAGATACGCTGGTACTTAAGTAGTAAACAACGAATTTACTAAGAGTTATATAACTGTATCCTCACGATTCTAAAAAAGCGTTGTTAATTGTTAGAAACACGATCAAGAAGGATGCGATATCGGGCTCTGAAAGTATACCATCTTACCCTACATTGCTATACAGGAACAAAATACTGGCAATAACTATGTTACGAACTTATATGCGAACCTATCCTTTAAACTATACCCATCTGTTCAATATGCTATACAGTTGGGTGGGGAAAGACGGGACACATTTTACCTCTATTTTCTCGCCCCGTTTAGTAGTAAACAAAGAACATTTAAGAAATTATTAAACCATAAGCCCATGACTCCCATTGACGGTTAGTAATTGTTTAAAACACGATCAGGATATTTAGATATTATGTGCTAAAGGTGTCCCATCTTCCCTCACCCTACTATATATACTTCCACCATGCACAGCCGAAACACAGAGGTCTTCAACCAGATAAGCATGCGGGTCTTACTATAACAGGATCTAATGCATTACGATGATGATGAATACAAGAGATCTCACTCATTCATGCGTTTTAAATCTCAATCATGAAAGATTAAACCGAAACCAATTTTAAGACGTCCATTATAATTTTGTCGACGTTTCAACGAGGGGTTTATATTCAACAGCATTGGAGAGACGTCCGACGTTTTAAATTAAATCGGTCACTAATATTAAGGGATAAATAATGTTAGCCGTTGTGAACCGGTCAAATTTATAGTTCTAGTTTAATATATGAATTTACCCCTATAGTTTATATAGTAGGGTGGGGTAAGATGAGACATGTTTTCATTCTCTTTTCTCGTCCCATTCGTGGTAAACGAAAAATATTTACAGAATTATACAACTGTATTTTCAAGAAGAGCGTTGTCTACTGTTTAAAACACGATCAGGATATAAAGGATTTTGGTGCTAACGGTTTCCATCTTACCCTACAGTATCATACATACCATTACCATTATTTCACCCCTGGATTATTCTAATATTAAAACAACAATTTCTTGAATAGATATCTATAATAGCCAGCTATGGGAACCACGTCAAGTCGTTTATTCACGTTCGATGTAGCGATGATAGTAATGGTAGGTAACAATACATCACGTGTTAAAAGCATCGCTTTCCCTTTTACTGTGTTATGCTTGATGGACAAGAAAACATTGAAAGGATTTAGGAATTTAGGAAGTTGTACGCTGTAATCACGCTTATAAAAACAAATATATTAACGTGTAAAAGTACTGTAATAGGCTCTACAGAACACAATATTTTCACCGTATTGCAGTTGACATGACGTTTTATAACATACCTCGTAACTCGTAAGCGGGCACAAGGTGTATGTAACAGAACATTGGTGTTATAACGACTGTCGTTTTCCCTCCACGCATGGATTAATAAGTTACATACGTGGTAACTTGTAAGTTACATTCATTTATTAATGCATATGTTTAAGTTGCAAACCGCATCATCATGACTTTAAAAAAAACTTTGTTAACTGTTGAAAACACTATCGGAAAATATGGGTTTAAATGCACGGTTTATGTGCATTCATCCCATCTTACCCCACAGTACTATATGTGTTGGGTCATTAGAAATATAAATGTTGATGTTAAAAATCACGTTCGCCATTCGACGTCGGTTTGTGGTCAAACAAAGACAGTGATCGATCTGCAACACGAGGTCTGGATCGAAAGTTGAAAAAACTTAAGGAACGTGTGGAGAGACGGCTCCCTACTTTTATACATGAAACACTTTTAATGGGCCTCATATTGATTTTAATAAGGATCGACAAACCTACGGGAAATACCGAATAAATAAGCAAAATAAAGCAATGTTTTTTAAACATTAGAATAATGTTAGCCGGTTTAGTATTTTACACTTTTACTCGAGAAGTTTTTACACTTTTTTAACGACTATCGTTTTGTTGCAAATTACCGTCTCTACGCTTTTTTAATTAATATATGATCTTCGCCACCGTAATTTATGCGAAAATACAAACAAAAATATATGGCATATTACTTGAAAGCTGGTGTTCAACTTCTTAACACGTTCTTTCTATTGATTAGCCGCGTGACAACACTTCGATTTCCACGTAAGCAGTCGTTATTGATGGCATATCGCTGTGATTGGGAAGCAAACCACGGTAGCAATTACCTTAATCCAAGTGATACTTTCCCATGCGGGGTAACTTACAATTTGTTGCCAACACAAAAGGAACATGACATCATGCGCTTTGTCGAGTTTTATATAAATACACTAAACAGTAGTTGCGAAACATGGGCTACAAACGATGTAACAAAAGAGATCTATTTAAAATAAACGCAGACTTACCTCTGGAATATTTATTACTGGCGTATAATACAACAGGGTATAAGGTGGAACCCGTTAACACACAATGTAGTACATACGGTATGATAAGATGAAACCGGTTGTTTTCTCTTTTTTAAACAAAACATACACCACAGAATTAGAACAGTATCTTTGCGACTCTAAATGAGACTTGGTATATTAGGGTGGGGGAAGATGGGACACCTTTTCATTTTGTTTTCTCTTTCCATTTGGTAGTAAACAAAGAACATTTAATGAATTATAAAACCGTATCCTTACGACTTCCACAGACCGTTGTAAATTCGTTAAAATACGATCAGGCTATTTGGATATTATGTGTTAAAGGTTTCCGATCTCCCCTCACCCTACTATATAATTGTTCAAAACACGATCAGGAAATATTCGATCTTGTTACTAACGGTATATTCATTTTACTTCACGTACTATATTTCATATTTTCTAATCGTGTTTTTAGTCGAGCGGATACGGCTATATAAATCTGCATATATTTCTTGTTTACTGCCAACAATATTTAATAGAATGAAAACATAAACTATATCACCCCAAACTAATACGTTGTAACTGCAATAATACATACCACAAAACATATACTAAAAAGCTACTGTTTTTCACTATGTACAAGCGCACTTCTAACCAAAGCCCTTCATTAAGACGGCGGACGGGACCAGCGACTTAACGAGAAGCGAGTTTTAAATAATAACAATGGAGTTTATCCATACATTTCCTCCCTACTTTGATTCTATTGGGAGCAACTAAAAAATTCGCCAATCGAGTTGATGGTACTTAACTACGCAGTAGCGCTGTGGGGAAAGGACTACTTAGCTGGATCCTATAGTCGGGTAAATAAAGTTGGGGAAGCGAGCCGATCAATTAATTTGGGAGACGTTTAGTGCTGGGACCGTGGGACGTCTTATGCGATGGTGAGTCACTGGTTTGGAAAATCCAGCAGGGTTATCCGAAAGTCGATCAAAACGTAGTCGTTACTCTGAATTAAGGCTGATATAATTGTCAAAACAAAAATTAAAACTCATGAATATTTCAGTCGATCGTCTGGATTAAAATTTAATTCGTGCAGATCAAATAAAAATCCCCCGGTTGCTATTCAGTCTGATCTGATTTAAACTATACGTCTATGTAAAACGATACTATGCCATTTAATATTAAATCCTGTATACACATAACGACCTAACTCAAATTATATAAAACACAAAATTTAATAAGCATATTCTAAACATTAGATATGCCTCGTTTCGCTGCTAATTCCTTTCTCTTCGTTGTTTTAATTAATTAACTAAAACTCACTGTGAGTTTACTTGCTTTAGACTTCATCTGACACTTTTACTCAAGTTTTACTCCAGCTTTTCATCGACTGTTATTTTGGTAATTACCTGGTATTCGTCACTATAGCCTAATCGAGGAAATAAATAAACAATTGTGTTAGGTTTGTCCCAACAATACTATGCAACTAAGCAGATATAGTAGGAAGTAGATGGTTTTCACTCTCTTTTCACGTCGTTAAAAACAGATTAGGAAATATGGCTGGTAACAGTATCCCATCTTAACCTACAGTAATATATCTGTATAAACTTTACACCACAACCTCAACTTACGAAACACATATCAAGTTCCAATTGACTAACAGCTTCCTATTTCATCAAATACCAAAACTAACAAAGAGAAATGCGATATCTTGAAATAAAACGCGGTGTGTTTTGTAGGTTTAGCAGCCACGCTTTTACTCAAGTTGTTTTTTCTTGTATAGCGTGTTATAACAACTCTCGTTTTGCTGCTAATTTCCTTTATACATCATTTAACTTGATCTTTACTACTGTATTCGAAGAAATAAAAATTATGTGAGAATATAACTCCACGTTGATTTAAAAACAATATATCAGTGGCTCATCTGGTATAAAAACGTATAGTGTATTTCCAACGTTTCGTCTGCCATACGGCGAGACTTCGCCACTGATATATTTGTTTGTACTATGCCTGGTAGCAGAAGTAACAGAATGACGTTGATTTAAACTTATTGTATCAAACAGAGTGTTGAACGTTTTGCTCAATTTAACTTAAACTGAGCTCCGTTTCCACAAAGTTATTATTGTGAACAAATCGTGTACTTCAGTAGTTACCGTTTTCTTTACATGTGGCATAAAAAGGCCACTTGCAAAATTGTTTTTTTTTTGTAACATTTTTCCAGCTTTATTAATTCGTATCCAAGTCAACGCTGTTAATTTTTTTGCTGATACAAACAATTGATGATCTGGATTCGAAAATTTTATTATCAAAGGCATTTCAGAAGCGTTGATAAATATGACGTCACAGGGGAATTTGTGACGCCACAAGGAATCACGGCAAAGACACACGAGCACCACCTAACGGCCAAACGTTTGATTTTATTATCTCGCGTTATCACGGTATGTGTCGTTATATTGAGGATATCTTGTCGGTCCCTGGTGACCTTTCGTGAACTCTAACCCGGCGATTGGACCCGTATATGACGTCACATTGGGATGACTAACCTATGAATACATAATATATTGAAAGAATGATCGCCGAACACGTTTTTTTCTTACAATAAATTGTAAATCGGTTTTTAACTATGATTGAACAAATTAATGTAACTTAGTTTATCCTCCTGTGGCGGAAAACAACATGTCGTTATAACCTGGGTGTTCATACACCGCGTGCCAGCTTACGAGATACACTTTGTGGCTGATTATTTTGTGATTTTTTTTATGTAGATGAAAATTTGGAGAACCAATAAGTGACCAATGGGTTAGAGCGATTGCTGTATGTGTCTTGATCAAGAATACATACTTCCATAATGATAACAGCCAGACTATAAGTGAGTTTTAACAAATGCTATTTTGTCACTAAATAACCTGTCCTTTGTTTCAAATATTTTTAAAGTGTCTTCCCCCGAAGACACATACACCCACAATAGCAGCGTTAAGCCTTGAACCAGTTACCTCTAGATTCTTGGCAAGCTTATCGCTGCCTTGGCGCCAGTCGTTGTTGAAAAAAAGTAATACAGTTCTCTTTTTAATATTAATTAGACATGAACTATGATCTGATGAATTTTGTTAAAACCAACCAACCATATTACTGAGTGGTACGAGATCTTTCAATTGAACTTCTTCATAATTCCCGTAGTCGAGGAAAACAACGACAGCCGTTGACTTGCTTGGATGGATGTTCATTATCTTTGCTTTGTAAAACTGCAACACATGAATATTATGATAATGCATATAGTTTAGCAATGTTAAACAAAGGTGGACAGCTTCACAGTATATGATATACATAATAGTGTATGAATTTAACTTGTTTATCTTCGCATGGCGGGGCAACGACAGTCTTTATAATACGGCTGTTATGTTTCATACACCTCGTACCTGCTTACGAGTTACCACATATGTAACTTTGTGGATAATTACTTTTTTATTGTTTACAATTACGGCTAATTATCTTGCTGAACAATGGTAGCAGCGTGAAGCCTTGAACCCATAACCTCTGGGTTAGAGGCAGCCACGCTAACCACTATGCAGTTGCATCACAAACTACCTTGTCATCTTCCCAGTATTTGGCTTGGCAAAACGAACCCTTGCTCCACTTGCATTCCATTGCTTGTTGCGCAGGTTGCGCAGGTTGCGCATGTTGTTGTTGCCCATGTTGTTGCTGCGTATGTTGCGCATGTTGTTGTTGCCCATGTTGTTGCTGCGCGTGTTGTTGTTGCGCATGTTGTTGCTGCGTATGTTTATACTTATGTTGTTCAACATTGACTTTCCTTCCTTGTGATTTCATTCTTTCAGCCGTTTCACCCAAAGTCATCTGTTTGCCAGAGTTTGTAGGTGGTGGTTGTTGTTGTTGTTTCTGTTGTTGTTTCAGTTGTTGATATTGTTGTTGTTGTTGTTTCTGTTGTTGATATTGTTGTTGTTGTTTCTGTTGTTGATATTGTTGTTGTTGTTGCCCATTACGTTGTTGATGTGGTTGCTGTTGTCGTTGTTGTTTTTGTTGTTGTTGTTGCCCTTTAAGTTGTGACGGGGGTTGTTGTTGTTCCTGTGGTTGTTTTTGCACATTACGTTGTGGCAGTTGTTGCGGTTGTTGTTTATGTGGTTGTTGATAGTGGTGTTGATGTTGTTTCTGTTGTTGTTGCCCATTACGTTGCGAAGGTAGTTGGTAAAAGTTCATCTCTGGCGGTCGTTGTCGATTCGAATCAACTTGCTCGTTTGGTTTGTCCTCGTACTGAATACAACTTATATTTGTAACCTGGTTTAAAACGTATGTACACAGGCCCAGTTAACAACACTATTCTAGAGTTGTAAAAATATAATTCTAAAATATTCTTTGTTTACCCTCAAATGGGATGATAAAAGGGAACAAAACACCTATTTTCCCTTAAATTCCCCACCCCACCCTACTATATAAAGTTTACAAACCCAAGATTTGTCTTTGGTGAATCGTGGCGCAACCGCTTTTGGATACAAAACTTTTTCGGACAATTTTTCTTCATTCCACAGTCTATGCTTATCCGTTCGTTCGTTTTGTTGACGAGATTGATCTCTGTTTGTGTCGAATCTGTTCTGACTTTTCTTTGCATTGAAACTATACCCTTGCCTGTATGAGCTTTTATCATTGGGGGTGTGATCATTAAATGGTGGATTCCTGTAAAACAAAAAAATTTTACGCAAATATTAAAAAAAAATTGTTTTTTTTTTAAATTAAAATTTCAAAGAACTAAATACACATTCTCAAAACGTACAATCATTTATATTAACACATGTACTTTAAAAATAAAGTTTTTGTTACAAATTAATTTATACTAACTTTGAATAATTCTGGGGTCTTCTGTTTGAATAACTTGCATCAGATGACCGGGAATTTTCTGTGATAAAATAAAAGAAATAATTTAAAATAACTACATTACAAATATAAAAACTTCACAAAGTATAAGTGAAAAAAAGAATACGAACATCTAAATATTCTTTTCAGCAACTCAAGTCTTGCCAGATGGGGGTCGAAAAGTTAAAAATACACTGCAGTTAAAAGATTAACTACATTATGCCTGGTAGCAAAAGTAACAGAAAAAATCTTTTAATGAAAATATTTACCAGTCTCCACAATGTAAAGGTTGGACACCAATGGTTAATAAATCACCTGTTCTGTCCGACTTCCCACCAGTTTCAACCAAACTTAGTTGTTTAACATATTCGATAATATGATCATCATCATGCATTTGATCTTCAGTATCCACAGTGGCTTTCTCAGGTCCTACATGGGATAATTGGTAAGTACGTGTTATTTGTCACTAAAAGTGCTACCATTGTGGGCCTGTGTGTACTTGGGCAAGACACTTAACGGCAATTGCTCCAACCCAGTGGTCACTAATGGGTTGTTCAATTATCAGCCATACAGAAAAACAATCACCCACACAATTACATACGTGGAAGCTTGTAAGCTGACACGTGGTATATGAAACAAAACACCCATGTTATACCATTGTCGTTGCCCCGCCATGCGAAGTTACATACATTCAACATCACATTGCACAAAAACCCAACCATGCTTAGAAATACAAACGTTTTGGCTCTGTTGGTTGAATCTTGGTTTCCAGAAAATCAAATAAAGTTGTGTTTTTGTTTGAAGCATGTTGTTCTTCATCATCATTATCACGATGCCGACGACTTCTTCCACCTGTGTTGTAATTAATGTAGTGAAATATTTATTTTAATGATCATAAATTCTGTGAATCTAACCCTGAACCACAGAGCTCATGAAGTTGAATGATTCTAATAATGAAACAAACACGCAGTGAAATGAATGAAGAAAGCACAGGAATGTTAGTGATATGCTTTTAAACTAATAATTACTAGGATTGTAGAACCCAAGAAGTTGTAGCTAAATGCTATTGCAATAAACCCAAAGTAAACATTAGAATACATACCTCTCCCTGCTCTTTCTCCTCTTCCTCCTCTCCCACTCCATCTCGCATCTTCTCCTCTTCCTCCACCCCTTCCACCTCTATCACTCCTACTACCTCTTCCACCTCCTCTCCCTCTCTCACTCCTCCCATCATCTCCTCTCCCTCCCCTCCCTCTCTCATTCCTCCCATCTTCTCCCCTTCCTATCCCACCCTCCTTAGATGCGAGTAAATCCTCCAAAGCTGCCTCAAAGTTATTCATGGACCTCGCAACAGCAACCTCCACCTCGTGGCTACCAAACCCCATTTGCATCAGTTGTTCACAAACCTTCTCATCAATTTTTATTGGTGGCTGGAAATAATTTATAAATACAATTAATGAATGAATGTAAATTGCTTTATCTTGCGTCGCCAGAAAACGACAGTCATAGGTAACTTTGTGGGTGATTTTTTTATGTGTAGCCGACAATTTAGACAACACATTAGTGGCCACTGGGTTGAAGCAATTGTTGTTAAGTGTCTAAGTCTTGCCCAAGGACAAAGGGTGTAATAGCCAAACTTTTTCTATAATTTAAACAAGTTTGAACCTTGTGTTTGTTGTCTTGTCCTTTGTACCGACTGTTCTCTTGTTTCCCATGGTAATTGCTACGAGTGGAACTTTGGTCTGGAAACAAAAAGCTATATAATTTGTGTAAAATAAAGAAGCGATTTTTGACCTGAAAGATATTTAAAAAAAAAAGCTTTAAAACTTTATAAAAAGTAGGCCAGTTTTTGAGCTAAAAGTAGTTGGGGAATCTGGGAAATAAATCTAATTTATAGGTTCTAATATTTACTGATTAACTCAGTGCAGAAAATGTTGGGTTAGTCTGCCCACCCTGCCACCCCAGGTTTGGCGCCTATGTAGAGTGTGTTTCTTATAAAAGCTGCCACTTGTTTTAACTACTGTGGTTTATCTTGAAAGCGCAAAATTTTATGGTATGCTACATACACATATATATATAAGATGTAAAAATATTTAGAAACAAACCAATATTGATCTGTGGGGAAGCGGAAGCAGCGAACACCCTTGTTGAAGATTCTTGTGTCTTCACTTCAGCAATTGCAGCTTCACGATGATCCCGAAATCCACTTGAAGCTTCAGGGTTGGAGGTTTCACTTGGTTTTAATGACGGTTTGTTTGCATTGTAATGCTTGGCGATTTTCTGTGCGAGAAAATAAGCTAATAACCATCATCATTTCCTCTATGTAAAAAAACCATACACAAATTCTCATAAAAATAATCACCTACAAAGTTACAAACGTGGTCTTAAGTGGGCACGAGGTGTATGAAACAGACCACCCGTGTTATAATGACTGTCGTTGCCCCGCCATGCAAGGATAAATAAGTTACATACGTGGTAACTTGTAAGCAGGCACGAGTTGTATGAAACAGAACACCCGTGTTATAATGACTGTTGCCCGCCATGCGAGGATAAAAATAATATTCAGTTAAACATGAAGATATTTCTTACTTGTCCAAATGGAACAAATGGTGGGGAAGTTTCATCTTCAATATTATTCCCACGGGCAAAACCACAACCTTCCTATCAAATATTGAAACAAGTTAAGATAATGTTGGTTAAAGTGACAAAAAAGAGATCAAGAAAACTGTAATCCTATCTTCACATTATCATTGGGTGGTTCCTGTAAAGAGCACCCTTGTTTTCCAAATGATGGGTGCCTATGTACACACCCAATGTTTCCATGTTTTAAAATATATGGGTTTGTATACAGGCCACTATGTAGACAAAACACACTCATATATTTTTAAACAACAATTTCTTCACCTTTCCCGCCTTCCACTTGTTGTATAAACTTTCCACTTTACCCCCAAGTACTTCTGTGTTCATTGGGTTCAGCAATAAGAAGCCATTCTTAACAATAACTTTCGAGTGGATTCGAATTTTTGCACCAGGTGGAGTGTCTAGACTGGTAATAACAAAATTAACCATAATGAGAAGCAAAAATAAAATTGAACTTTCAGATAATGAATAAATAAAATGCAACTTACTTACGTTATCTTCGCATGCCAGGAAACGACAGTCGTTATAACACGGGTATTCTGTTTCATACACCTTGTGCCCGCTTACAAAGTTACCACGTATGAAACTTATTTATTCTCGAATGGAGGGGCAAAAACAGTTGTATAACACGGGTGTTCTGTTTCATACACCTCATGCATGCTTACATGTTACCAAGTTTGTTATATGCCATTTACTAATAGATGCATTTTTCTGGATGAAAAAACACACATATGTATGACACATGCAAATGTGTCAGTCACAGCCCATGGGTAAATACAATTTTTATCTCAAACATTCAGTTAAAAACTGAAACTATATCAGTGATATTAAAAGTTAAAATGTTTATTTTCAGCTACATTATGTGGCTTTTCTGGTTTAAATACATTTTTTTAGAAGTTGAAAAGAATTATTAAAAATTGACCTATAAGCATCAAAATTTTAAATATACTACTTTAAGATAAGCATAAAAACGAACCATATTTTGTTGATATGTTCGTGTTCAATCCCCACCACACATTTGCTTCCATCACTAAGATGGATTTGTAACATACGAGGCGAATGATTCGACTCTTCATTTGACTTTGGTGCCGATATATTACGGGTTTTAACAACTTGTAAAACGCATGGTAAACAAGGGACCTGCGATTAGAATAAGAAGTCATTATTTTAAACAACGTGTCAAAGTGATTAGCACGCCTGCCTCTAAACCCAAAGAATATAAGTTGGAGGCCGGATGCTGCTACCATTGCAGGCATATGTGTCTTTGGGCAAGACAGGGCAATTGCTTCAACCCAGTGGTCACTGATGGGTTGTCTAACTTGCATGCCATAAGAAAAAAATATGTTATGATAAATAACAGAAAGAATTTTTGGACAATAAATAATCCATACAGCCACTCCGTCCCCCATAACAATAGCACAATGTTACAACAACTGTTACTTCACTTACCTCGTTTAACTTGTTGATATCATCAGGAAAATATTTATCTCCAATCCCCACGATGTCGAACTGTATTAAATAGGATTGTTTTAACTTGAATATTAGTAAACATTGTTTTAATTTATATTTGTTTAAATTGTCAGGCATGCATTACATAAAAAAAACGCCAACATTATTTACCCACAAAGTTACATCCACAGAAACTCATAAGCAGGCACAAGGTGTATGAAACAGAACACCCGTGTTATAACGACTGTCGTTGCCCCGCCATGCGAGGATAGATAAGTTATAACAATTCATATTACAATACACCAGTATCAAAACTTATGTTCAAATTCCACTTTATTATGACAAAAATAAATAGTGGAAAAAATATTTTCACAATCGTAAGTTAGTTAAATTGACTCCGCAAAATATATCAAACATTTTATCAACAGTTGTACACATGCTACCTACATTCAGTGCAGTTGAGATTATGTCTTTAATATTTGTTGCAGATTTATTAACTGCAGTAAGCTCCTGTTTGCATTTATCCAGGCCTTCACTAGTAAGATGCCTGGGAGAACATAAACATGAAAACCTGGTGCTACCATTGTGGTTTATGGGCATAAGCGTTGAACTTATTTAAATATCGGAAGACATGAATACGCACTCCTGTATTACCAATTCATCATGCTAGCTGCAATTTTCGCTGATATATTTCGCCCAAATGACATCGCCAGTCTTTTATTTAAATAAAATCTCTTCATCGTGTGAGGATAAATAAATGAGAGTCATTTATTCAAACAAAAAATTGTCATGCTTAAGGTTTATTTCACGGAATGTCAATTTAAAATAAAATAATTAAATATATCGTGTTTACCATCCATGTTTGTTCAATTCAATCAATGTAGCCATATTTCACAATCATCCAGCAAAAGTATTTAAACTTAACATATTCGACAACCTATAGAAATCTAAATAGAAGCTTGTTTCCGTATATAGCTTACAATGAATATACAGCGGCACACAAAAACATTCCATGAAAAAAGTTTTTATTTTTTAACCGACTAAATGTTCCAATTTCAATTAAAATAACTATTTTGTGGATCAAAATATAAGTGCAAAGATGTAACACAATATTTCTATTTATAGCAAGTATGGATAATGCTTATGATTTGTAATTAAAATATTTCTAAACACGACATCAGAACACGTTGAATAGATTTTACACTTGAAATAATATGCTTTTAGTGTCTTGACAATCTAAAGGCGCAAATTTTATGTCCCCAGTTTAGAGCAACTGGGTTAAGACCTGCGAATTAAGGTTTATAAATTCTTAATTTAAATTTGTGTTCTGAATAGGCGTAGAAAGCGGAATTATGCTATAGCATTTCGGTTTAATCAATTTGAAAAAATCAACACAAGTTACTATATATGATTATAGGTTTTGATTGCGATAACCAGTTAATTTATAATAAGTATATATCGATAACATTTGCAGCTTGTTTATACTGTCTATTAGATCAGCGTTTATTGTTTTTTTGACCAGTGTTATTATTTTCCAGGTGCTGAGAGACTTTTCTCCATAAACTTTCTCTTGGAGTAACACATCCACCACTTGCTTGGTTTGCCAGTTTCCTGGTCGATAACTTTCTCAAGCAAACGGTCACCAATTTCCAATCTAAGCTGGCCGATGTAAGCCTTCATTTGGTCGGCTTCCGCACGGCTTTGTGGCTTGGAATACATGGCATTTAATGGGAAACCTGGGTCACCAGGTATGTCATATGGAGAAACAGCCAAGGTGTATAACTCCTTTCTTCCTTGCTCTTTATTGGCACACCTTTGCAGCTTTTTCAGGCATTCCTGGATGTATAATGTGATGTAGATAAGTGTACGATCTGCGTCAGATTTTATGTCGTAATTCCGGAAGAAGATGTTTGCACGAAAGAACCCGATCGTTTCATCAATGATATCCGTGGCATCATTTGGCAGACGCGGTGCCGGGCCTTTGTATTTGGTTGGACACTTAATTGGAACCAACGCAAGGTTGCCAATGGATTTTTGAAAAGTTTGAGCAGAATGATAAGCAGGCATAATGTTACACTGTCTTTATCTAATAACAATGAAATTATCTGAGTGAAATAAAAGCTATTAGAATACAGGGCACTAGTGAAGAATCCTCCGGTACATAGCAGAATAGGCTGGTGGAAAGTGTTAGTGGTTGGTGGTTATAGGGGCTAGTAGTTAGTGGTTATAGGTGTTAGTGGTTAGCAAATAAGGTGGGGGGAAGACTTTTCACTAGCACCGAGTTTGCATTAACGTTTGTATATAATAGTGCAAGTAATTATCAAGTCGCATACATTATACTATGCACACTGATAATATACGTTAAGTATAAAGTCAAGCCCGCAATTCATTCGTTTCTTTGTATGATCATCGTAGGTTTCTGTGCTCTCTGTGTTATTTTTGCACAGCACTTTAACTGATCTAAAGCTTTGTACTTTGTATAATTAGCAGGTTCGTATATAATTTACGTTCGCCGTGGCATAGTGGTTAGCGCGCCTGCCTGTAACCATTAGGGGTAATCATTTAGCTGGTGGCCACCTGAAATTTTGGTTTCAAAATGTTCTATAGCCCTCACTGATACCTGCTGTCTAATTTTTTTTTCAAAAAAGTCGGGCGTTTGTGTCGAAAATTAACTTTAAAAATGCGCGAAAACATGCTTTGTCACCGTAATTCGTCTGATTTGCGTAAGGTTAACGATTTATTACGTCACAATCGCGGTCTGTTACGTCACAATAGTGGTATATTACATACGTTACAGCCTTGTTTTTTCCCACTGTTTTAACGTAGGAATCAAACGTAACAATACGCATTCTATGACTTATAATCCAACCTTGGTTTAATTCATAACGGCTGGTGTGGAAAATACGGTGACGCAGCATGATTTCGTGCACTTTTAAAGTTAATTTTCGACACGAACGCCCGAGTTTTTTCAAAACAAAATTATACAGTGGGTATCAGGGAGACCTAAGGAACATTTTGAAACAAAAATTTCAGGTGGCCACCAGCTAAAGGATTACCACCATTAGGTAATGGGTTCAAGGCCTGTCGCTGCTACCATTGTGGGCGTATGTGTCCTTGGGCAAGACACTTAACGACAATTGCTCCAACCCAGTGGTCACTAATGGGTTGTCCAAATTATCAGCCAAACATAAAAAATGAAGAAAAAAAATCCCAAAAAAATAATCACTCACAAAGTAACATACATGGTAACTCGTAAGTTGGCACGAGGTGTTAAACCCGTGTGATAACGACTGTCGTTTTCCGGCCACGCGAGGATAAAGTAAGTTACATTCATTCATACTAATACAGTTTTGTGCAGACAGAAAACACAGAATTATACCAACTGTTAATCTTTTGGCACTTCCTCATTTGTTTTGGCGAATCAACTGCCCAAACTTTATATGGCGAAAATACTGAAGTTAATAAAAAAAAGGGGATAAATAATATTTGATCTACAATTATTAAGTTGTGGGAGCACCATTTTGCAATGAATGGTGTAATAATGAAATTAAAGTAATAAAACGACTGTAACTTATTTATCCTCGCATGGCGGGGCAAGGACAGTTGGCGTTCTGTTTCATACATTTTGTTCCCACTTACGACTCACGTATGACACTTTGTGGGTGATAAGTATAAGATTTTAGTATAACACTACGTCAATCCAGTACAAACAAACAACGGGCTAAAGAAATGAATGTTAATTGTTTCCACTCGCTTGGCAGAAGTACTTCATAACACGGGTGTACAACCATAGATAATACATATATAACAACCTACATAGTAGGCGACAAAAAAGTAAAGCCTTGCCACAAGTTTTTTTGTAATTGGAGCAATTAACGGTTGCATTTTTTTGTGACTTGCATTCATTCTCCCAACCCCCAGCCTTAACTTTAAACGAACGTACCTGTTTAATTGTGAACTTAAGTTACACACTTACCTATTTATATTTTGGATTATATAAAAGGAAATGATCGCTCAAACAAACGATCTATAACCTATTGTTTGGCGGAAGTGAGCATAATAGTGTCTTATGCTTCCGATTAAAGTTTGGCTACAACACCTATAGGCAATTTAAGTTTATTAAGTCGCAGTGTGCGATCAACAATATATGTTTGCAACGTATATGGTGGTGTATGATGCGGTTATAGTATTGGACCATCAGATGGATAAACTGTATTTCGTGTTATTTGTTTTTCTGGTTGGTGGAGCAAGAGCAACTGGAAGCGAAGACATGCAACCAGTTTGGCATGAACTTGGTGCATGGAAGTATTATATACACAATGGTAGTAGAGTTACCTACCATAATGCAACTATTGCGTGTGAGTCAATGGACGCTAAACTTGCACAAATCAAAACTCAAGAGATTCAAACTTTTTTGGAGAAACTGATACCGAAAGGTATTTATTTAGTATACTCATATATGAATAGTAGAGTGGGGGAAGATAGGACAGCTTTTCAATGTATTTTCTCGTCTCATTTGGTAGCAAACTAAGAATATTCAAAACAATATAAAACCGTACCCTCACGACTTCCATATACTGTTGTTAATTGTATAAAACATGATCAGGATATTTGGATTTTATGTGATATAGGTGTCCCATCTTTCCCCACCCTATACTAAATAACCTACGAACATTGATCATTTTGCTGTTAATTCCATTCTGTTTGATCTATAAATATTATGAGCCCGAGGTTGTCCAAATTCTAAGCCATACAGAAAAACAATCACACACAAAGTTACATACGTGGTAACTCGTAAGCGGGCACGAAGTGTATGAAACAGAACACCCATGTAATAACGACTGTCGTTACGCGAGGATTAAGTAAGAAGTTACAATCTCCGCTCTCGTATTCGAAAAGATAAATAAAAAGTTATACTATGTATTTTATGTTTGTTATCAGGCACAAGTTATCGTGATGCTTGGTTCATCGGTTTGAAACGAATGCGTAATTCAAGTTTCCATTGGGATGACGGAACGATGGTGTCACCAGGTTATGCAAATTGGGACCATAAGGAGCCAAACAACTCATCTGGTGATGAATATTGTGTTGAGATAAGATCTACAAGCAATTACAAATGGAATGATATTCCGTGTCATCAAAAAAGATATTACATTTGTCAGCGAAAAGCAGGTGAATATAGAATGCAATATTAATTAATAGTTTACTGTGTAGCTCTGTTCTGTTTCTTACACCTCGTGCCCGCTTACGAGTTATGTATTGTTATTATAGGGCGGATATTATAACTGTTTTGCATGTTGTGTTGTTCACATGGTGTAATGTGGGGTAAGACGGGATAGCAATTCCGTCTTTATCCCATATTTCTTTATTTCCACTGCGACATACACAATCTGAACTATGCTTTTCCTAATTATTTCACCGTTTTATTAAAGTTAACGTAACAACTGACGTCACCACCGACGTCATCACACACATGACGTCAATGCCGATAACAAGCAAATACGGAGGGACGACGCCGCCTTATTTCGTGATCGGTATAGTGTTGGGAATGGCGGCCGCAGTGATATTATTGATAATTTGTATAAAGCTAAGGTAGGTAACAAGGGTTACGTGTCTTGTTTCGTACCCTCCTGCTATCTTACGAATTACCATGTATGTAACTTATTTATCCTCGCATGGCGGAGCAACGACAGTCGTTATAACAGGGGTGTTCTGTTTCATGCACCTCCAACCAGCTTACGAGTTACCACGTATGTGACTACTTTGTGGGTGGATGAAATGTATGACTGACAATTTGGACAACCTACTAGTTTCCACTGCTGGGTTGGGGCAATTGTCGTTAATTTTTTGCCCAGGGGCCGAAAAGTGACGACCCTAACAACTGTTGTGCCACATTTTTAGAAGATATAACATGTATGCAAAAATAGCGTAAAAATATTTAAACGTTTTTTTAGGAAAAAGAACAGCGGGAAAGATTCAAGCACATTAGATGTCACTCAAGAGCCGGACTACCAAGGCACTAGTTCAGGTATTAAGGATAACAAATTGTTGACCTATATACATTTGTGTTTAGATATTGAACAATCATAAAAAAAGATAGAATGAGTTAATTTCTTGTTTTCAGATCAAAATCCGGGACAGCAAGAAGTTATATACAGTAGTATAGGTGAAGCAACAAACGTTCAAAATGACGTCACAATCAATCAGGATGACGTGTACAGCGTGCCTCGTGGTGGGAAACGTGAAGATGACGTCACAAATACTCAAGATGACGTCACAAGCACTCCAGATGACGACACAAATACGCAAGATGACGACACAAGTACCCGAGATGACGTTTACAACATGGCCGGTGATGTCACAAGCACTCAAGATGACGACACAAGTACTCAAGATGACATTTACAATATGGCTGATGACGTCACAGACGATACGACGACACAAGAAACGCATGCCCCGATTTACAGCCAAGTGAACAAAACAGCAAAAACACAAAAACCAAACCAATAACCACTCAGCCATATATATATATATATATGTTGTACGGCATTTATTGGGACCGGTTCTATTTTATGCTGTTAAACGGCCCACAAATATATACCCAGGACTATATACCATATCATATGCGTGTGGTAACATCATGGTTTATACTTAATTATATAGGAATATACATTGGTTTTAAGATGGGATACCGTTAACACATAAGTTTCCGGTCGTGTTTCTAACAATTAACAACGCTTTTTAGAGTCGTGAGGGTACTGTTATATACGATTGTGTAAATATTCTTTGTTTTCTACCAAATGGGATGAGAAAATATAAAATAAAACATGTTACATTCCTACCCCACCCTATACTACCGTTTTTACCATGTTTCATCACACGGGATTCAGACCTTGTCTTTATTTTGCATATTTTTTTAATATTTAAAAACAGTAATCAGCTTTGACGGGCGTTTTATAAAGCCGTGATAATACTGTCGAATAATTCTGTAACCTTATTTTCCTGGTTATTATTAAATGGGATTCCGTAAAAAGAAAATCAAAAAAATCCTCGTCTGACAAAGTGTCCCATCTTCCCCACCCTACTATATATAGATAAGATACCTCAACAAGACTAAATACAGCACATATGGCTGATAAACGTCGTTACGAGTGAAGACATGGCATATACGTATTATAATATACATTTGTTTGGGTGTATTTAAAAGCAACCAGCAGGCTGTAAATAAAAAGTAATTAAAGATTCTTGTCAGCGGATTAGTCCGAAACATTACGAAAAGTTATTAATTAAAAACCAGAATCAGGTGATCGATTAATTAATAAGAACAGATGGACATATTTGTTTTGACCAAGTACTGGTGTATTAATGTGGGATTTCGTCCCTCTCGTATGGTAGGGTGAGGGAAGATAGGACACCTTTTCATTCTAATTTTTCCTCCCATTTGGTAGTATACAAAGAACATTTAAAGAATTATAAAACCGTATTCTCGCGTCTACCACGGATCATTGTTAAAAACACAATTAGGACATTTTACGCTGAAGGTGTCCCGACTTCCCCCACTCTACTATATATCCAAATATCCTGAAGTAACAGCGGTTTTTGTAATATAGAAATGCGCCCATTTATTAAGCTATGCTCCGTTTTTTTTACAATACTTGTAAGTCACCATAACAAATTACTAATTTCTAAATGGAACTTTTATTTTTCAGTATGTTTACACCACATCAATAAATAAAACGTAATTTGATAAAAATTAAAATTTGATAAAATTTCACAAATTAAACAAAACCAAAGTTATCGGTTGATCTTTCAATTAGTGTATAATCTTTCGTGTTTCAAAGTTGGAGAGTTGAATATTGGGATTTGTTTAAAGCGTTAGACTAAGTTTTTGAGAAAAATGCTGCTTTGTTAACAAACATATTAATGAGCATTGTTTTAAAGAGGTGTAACTGGTAAAAAACTAACGACAAAAAGGGGAAATATATACTGGGCATTAATTAGTTTAATGGTGTCGACTGGTATTGGTGGAAAGCCACTGCACCGCGTCAAGGTTCCAGTCACAGCAGTGGGTTTCTCGCAACCAGGAGAAACCCTTGCATAGTTAGACACCATAGCCATGCAAGGAAAAGACTGGGGCATTTCTATAAAATGCACAAAAATTTTAAACAACCAAAATACACAAATAAAACTTCTGTCAAAAACGCACCTACCGGCTAATCATCCAAAAAATTAACAAATAAAACTTGTGTCAAAAACGTACCTAACATTAATTAAAACAAACAAGGTTTACAAACAAAGTTTTTAAATAAAACTTATGTCATTGGTAAAAAACGCATCTAAAAGCTAAACCATCAAAATTGAACATGGTTTACAAATAAAATTAATACATCCAAAAACAAGGTTTATAAATAAAACCAAAGTCGTTAGTCAAAAAAAAACCTAAAATTAAAACTAAACTTGAATAAAAAGTCATTTGTCGCACCTAAAAGCCAATCAATAACAATTAAACATGGTTTACAAATAAATGTTATGTTACTAAATATATGAAATGAATGCACAGCATTAACAGTATCAACAAATGATATAATAACTTTAGCCAAGATATTATCTTGCAATGATAAACATAAAACAGAAATCTGACAAAGTGATATTGCATGAAAATTAGATGCACACAACAAACAATTATTAAAATAAATCAATTAAAGTACACAAGTTCTGCATTAACAAATTGACTTTAGCCAAGAAACTATCTGGCAATGTTGGATAAAAAAGTCTGACAAAGCGTTCATTACATTACATGAAAATCTGGTGCACACAACAAACAACCGATAAATTAAAACACACAAGGTGGGCTAAAATAAAATATGTAACAAAATTTGCTGAATGATATTTCTGCCACTATAACAACTAAGCATACATGCAAACAGAATAACACCCAATACATAAGTCCTAATTAAAACTAAAGAACAATTAATGCTTCGAAAAATTGTCGCTAAACATAAAAAATGTAACTGTACACAGTCAATCATTTCACCACTCTCAAGTCCTTTTTATCAAGGTTTTCGCAATTACTAAATAACATCAATAAATAACCTATGACCACAGGGTGGAATTGGCTTGACTGGATGATTTAGGGGGATAATTGGTGCACAGATATTTATATATCACTCACAATAGAGAAGAGCTCATCACATATATTTGCTTTCATAACAGTCAGAGTTAAAAACAAATCCAGCAAATCACTTGAAAAATGTTGTTCCAATACTAGTTTACTGGTATAAACACATTTAATCATCTTTTAGACTTGAAAGTGCGCATAATACACCACTAAAATGTTCATGAAATAATTTTGTTTCGCCAGATAATCGGTACAAGTAGTAAAGATGGAAACAATACCCGATTAAATTAGTTACCAGGAGAACGAAGGATTTCCACACAACTACCATTTGCTTCTATAAATCCGGGTGACGATTTGTTGCGCAGTTTTTCGATGCCCAAGTATCAAAAACTCTGTAACTCATAAAAAAATGGATTTGCAAAATATTACCGCCTATTTACCACTCAGACCAAATTAGGTTGTGGACAAGTTTGAATTGAACCCGAGCGTGTAGTAGTTATAACTCCATCTAAAAAGGTCGCAGTATATGTTGTTTTCCAAGAGCAGCGTGTCTAATCACCGGTGGTCTGTAACTACTTTGAATAGTTGTTTGCACTAAGCCTAGTTTTAAACCATACATTTCAACAATTATATAACAAATACTGAACATGTGAACGCAAATGTTTACCAGCAACATGAAAGGTATTCGTAGCGATTATTATTTGCTTCAATAGATCCAAGTTATGATAGATTGCGAAGGTTTTCAGATGACGCACATTAGCAAATCTGTAATTCATACAATATGGATTTTCACACAACCAATTTGTTTACCAATTGAACCGATCGCATTTTTGACAAGGTCGATTTGAATGAAAGCGTAGTAAGCGTTGAATCCTTTCTCCAGTCATCACAATAAGCGTCCACATTTTTCGAGTTGTTTCCCGCTTTTATCATTGCTTTTCGCAAGTATTCTGCAACTACTTTAAAATAGTGTTTGCACTACACTAAACCTATTGTAACTATTTTAGATTTCGCAAAAAATTGCTCAACTTCGTATTACAATAAATTTTAGATCAAAGTGATAACTGGTCGTTATATCTAAGCACACATACACAGATATATACACATCACTCACAATAGAGAAGAGCTCATCACATATATTTGCTTTCATAAGTGTCAGAGTGGAAAAACAAATCCTGCAAATCACTTGAAAAAATGTTGTTGCCATACTAGTTTACTGGTATAAACCCATTTAATCATCATTTAGACTTGAAAGTGCGCATAATACATCACTAAATTGTTCATGAAATAATTTTGTTTCGCCAGATAACTGGTACATGTAGTAAAGATGGAAACCATACCCAATTAATTTTGTTACCAGGAGAACGAAAGATTTACACACAACTACCATTTGCTTCTATAAATCCGGGTGACGATTTTTTGCGCAGTTTTTCGATAAAAACTCTGTAACTCATGAAAAATGGATTTGCAAAATATTACCGCCTATTTACCACTCGGACCAAATTAAATCGTGGACAAGTTTGAATTGAACCCGAGCGTGTAGTAGTTATAACTCCATCTAAAAAGGTCGCAGTATATGTTGTTTTCCAAGAGCAGCGTGTCTGATCACCGGTGGTCTGTAACTACTTTGAATAGTTGTTTGCACTAAGCCTAGTTTTAAACTATACGTTTCAACAATTATATAACAAATACTGAACATGTGAACGCAAATGTTTACCAGCAACATGAAAGGTATTCGTAGCGATTATTATTTGCTTCAATAGATCCAAGTTATGATAGATTGCGAAGGTTCTCAGATGACGCACATTAGCAAATCTGTAATTCATACAATATGGATTTTCACACAACCAATTTGTTTACCAATTGAACCGATCGCATTTTTGACAAGGTCGATTTGAATGAAAGCGTAGTAAGCGTTGAATCCTTTCTCCAGTCATCACAATAAGCGTCCACATTTTTCGAGTTGTTTCCCGCTTTTATCATTGCTTTTCGCAAGTATTCTGCAACTACTTTAAAATAGTGTTTGCACTACACTAAACCTATTGTAACTACTTCATATTTCGCAAAAAATATGCTTATAAACTTTGTATTACATTAAATTTGTTAAATTTTCCTCTTTAACTTTAAGCACACATACACAGATATATATACATCACTCACAATAGAGAAGAGTTCATCACATATATTTGCTTTCATAACAGTCAGAGTTAAAAACAAATCCTGCAAATCACTTGAAAAATGTTGTTGCCATACTAGTTTACTGGTATAAACACATTTAATCATCTTTTAGACTTGAAAATGCACATAAAACTTCACTAGTTATGTATGAACACATTTTGTTTCGCCAGATAATTGGTACAAGTAGTAAAGATGGAAACGATACCCAATTAATTTTGTTACCAGGAGAACCAAGGATTTCCACACAACTACCATTTGCTTCTATAAATCCGGGTGACGATTTGTTGCGCAGTGTTTCGATGGCCAAGTATTAAAAACTCTGTAACTCATGAAAATGGATTTGCAAAATATTACCGCCTATTTACCACTCAGACCAAATTAGGTTGTGGACAAGTTTGAATTGAACCCGAGCGTGTAGTAGTTATAACTCCATCTAAAGAAGTCGCAGTTTATGTTGTTTTCCAAGAGCAGCGTGTCTAATCACCGGTGGTCTGTAACTACTTTGAATAGTTGTTTGCACTAAGGCTAGTTTAAACTAAACATTTCAACAATTATATAACAACTACTCAACAACGAAAATGTTTACCAGCAACATGTAAGTTATTCGTAGCGATTACTATTTGCTTTAATAGATCCAAGCTATGATAGATTGCGAAGGTTTTCAGATGACGCACATTAGCAAATCTGTAATTCATACAATATGGATTTTCACACAACCAATTTGTTTACCGATTGAACCAATCGCATTTTTGACAAGGTCGATTTGAATGAAAGCGTAGTAAGCGTTGAATCCTTTCTCCAGTCATCACAATAAGCGTCCACATTTTTCGAGTTGTTTTCCGCTTTTATCATTGCTTTTCGCAAGTATTCTGCAACTACTTTAAAATAGTGTTTGCACTACACTAAACCTATTGTAACTACTTCATATTTCGCAAAAAATATGCTTATGAACTTTGTATTACATTAAATTTGTTAAATTTTCCTCTTTAACTTTAAGCACACATACACAGATATATATATACATCACTCACAATAGAGAAGAGTTCATCACATATATTTGCTTTCATAACAGTCAGAGTTAAAAACAAATCCTGCAAATCACTTGAAAAATGTTGTTGCCATACTAGTTTACTGGTATAAACACATTTAATCATCTTTTAGACTTGAAAATGCACATAAAACTTTACTAGTTATGTATGAACACATTTTGTTTCGCCAGATAATTGGTACAAGTAGTAAAGATGGAAACGATACCCAATTAATTTTGTTACCAGGAGAACGAAGGATTTCCACACAACTACCATTTGCTTCTATAAATCCGGGTGACGATTTGTTGCGCAGTTTTTTGATGGCCAAGTATTAAAAACTCTGTAACTCATGAAAATGGATTTGCAAAATATTACCGCCTATTTACCACTCAGACCAAAATTAGGTTGTGGACAAGTTTGAATTGAACCCGAGCGTGTAGTAGTTATAACTCCATCTAAAAAGGTCGCAGTATATGTTGTTTTCCAAGAGCAGCGTGTCTAATCACCGGTGGTCTGTAACTACTTTGAATAGTTGTTTGCACTAAGCCTAGTTTTAAACTATACATTTCAACAATTATATAACAAATACTGAACATGTGAACGCAAATGTTTACCAGCAACATGTAAGTTATTCGTAGCGATTACTATTTGCTTCAATAGATCCAAGTTATGATAGATTGCGAAGGTTTTCAGATAACGCACATTAGCAAATCTGTAATTCATACAATATGGATTTTCACACAACCAATTTGTTTACCAATTGAACCGATCGCATTTTTGACAAGGTCGATTTGAATGAAAGCGTAGTAAGCGTTGAATCCTTTCTCCAGTCATCACAATAAGCGTCCACATTTTTCGAGTTGTTTCCCGCTTTTATCATTGCTTTTCGCAAGTATTCTGCAACTACTTTAAAATAGCGTTTGCACTACGCTAAACCTATTGTAACTACTTTATATTTCGCAAAAAATATGCTTATAAACTTTGTATTACATTAAATTTGTTAATTTTCCTCTTTAACTTTAAGCACACATACACAGATATATATACACCACTCACAATAGAGAAGAGTTCATCACATATATTTGCTTTCATAAGTGTCAGAGTGGAAAAACAAATCCTGCAAATCACTTGAAAAATGTTGTTCCAATACTAGTTTACTGGTATAAACCCATTTAATCATCTTTTAGACTTGAAAATGCACATAAAACTTCACTAGTTATGTATGAACACATTTTGATTCGCCAGATAATTGGTACAAGTAGTAAAGATGGAAACAATACCCAATTAATTTTGTTACCAGGAGAACGGAGGATTTCCACACAACTACCATTTGCTTCTATAAATCCGGGTGTCGATTTGTTGCGCAGTTTTTCGATGGCCAAGTATTAAAAACTCTGTAACTCATGAAAATGGATTTGCAAAATATTACCGCCTATTTACCACTCAGACCAAATTAGGTTGTGGACAAGTTTGAATTGAACCCGAGCGTGTAGTAGTTATAACTCCATCTAAAAAGGTCGCAGTATATGTTGTTTTCCAAGAGCAGCGTGTCTAATCACCGGTGGTCTGTAACTACTTTGAATAGTTGTTTGCACTAAGCCTAGTTTTAAACTATACATTTCAACAATTATATAACAAATACTGAACATGTGAACGCAAATGTTTACCAGCAACATGTAAGTTATTCGTAGCGATTACTATTTGCTTCAATAGATCCAAGTTATGATAGATTGCGAAGGTTTTCAGATGACGCACATTAGCAAATCTGTAATTCATACAATATGGATTTTCACACAACCAATTTGTTTACCAATTGAACCGATCGCATTTTTGACAAGGTCGATTTGAATGAAAGCGTAGTAAGCGTTGAATCCTTTCTCCAGTCATCACAATAAGCGTCCACATTTTTCGAGTTGTTTCCCACTTTTATCATTGCTTTTCGCAAGTATTCTGCAACTACTTTAAAATAGTGTTTGCACTACACTAAACCTATTGTAACTATTTTAGATTTCGCAAAAAATTGCTCAACTTCGTATTACAATAAATTTTAGATCAAAGTGATAACTGGTCGTTATATCTAAGCACACATACACAGATATATACACATCACTCACAATAGAGAAGAGCTCATCACATATATTTGCTTTCATAAGTGTCAGAGTGGAAAAACAAATCCTGCAAATCACTTAAAAAATGTTGTTGCCATACTAGTTTACTGGTATAAACCCATTTAATCATCTTTTAGACTAAGTGCGCATAAAACATCACTAAATTGTCTTTGAAATAATTTTGTTACGCCAGATAATCGGTACAAGTAGTAAAGATGGAAACTATATCCAATTAGTTTTGTTACCACGAGAACGAAGGATTTCCACACAACTACCATTTGCTTCTATAAATCCGGGTGACGATTTGTTGCGCAGTTTTTTCGATGAAAAACTCTGTAACTTATGAAAAATAGATTTGCAAAATATTACCGCCTATTTACCACTCAGACGAAATTAGATCATGGACAAGTTTGAATTGAACCCGAGCGTGTAGTAGTTATAACTTCATCTAAAGAAGTCACAGTTTATGTTGTTTTCCAAGAGCAGCGTGTCTGATCACTGGTGGTCTGTAACTACTTTGAATAGTTGTTTGCACTAAGCCTAGTTTTAAACTATACGTTTCAACAATTATACAACAAATACTGAACATGTGAACGCAAATGTTTACCAGCAACATGAAAGGTATTCGTAGCGATTATTATTTGCTTCAATAGATCCAAGTTATGATAGATTGCGAAGGTTTTCAGATGACGCACATTAGCAAATCTGTAATTCATACAATATGGATTTTCACACAACCAATTTGTTTACCGATTGAACCGTTCGCATTTTTGACAAGGTCGATTTGAATGAAAGCGTAGTAAGCGTTGAATCC
Organism: Ciona robusta; assembly: GCF_009617815.1. Classification (NCBI taxonomy): domain Eukaryota; kingdom Metazoa; phylum Chordata; class Ascidiacea; order Phlebobranchia; family Cionidae; genus Ciona; species Ciona robusta. Next base: position 732,524 of record NC_143248.1, read on the forward strand.
TTTCTCCAGTCATCACAAAAAGTGTCCACATTTTTCGAGTCCTTTCCCGCTTTTATCATTGCTTTTCGCAAGTATTCTGCAATTACTTTAAAATAGTGTTTGCACTACACTAAACCTATTGTGGTTATTTTATATTTCACAAAAACATGTTCAACTTTGTATTACATTAAATTTGTTTAACATTTCCGTTATTTTTAAGCACACATACACAGATATATATACATCACTCACAATAGAGAAGAGCTCATCCCATATATTTGCTTTCATAACAGTCAGAGTTAAAAACAAATCCTGCAAATCATTTGAAAAATGTTGTTCCAATACTAGTTTACTGGTATAAACACATTTAATCATCATTTAGACTTGAAAGTGCGCATAAAACATCACTAAATTGTTCATGAACTAATTTTGTTTCGCCAGATAATCGGTACAAGTAGTAAAGATGAAAATGATACCCAATTAAATTTGTTACCAGAAGAACGGAGGATTTCCACACAACTACCATTTGCTTCTATAAATCCGGGTGACGATTTGTTGCGCAGTTTTTCGATTAAAAACTCTGTAACTCATGAAAAATGGATTTGCAAAATATTACCGCCTATTTACCACTCAGACCAAATTAAATCGTGGACAAGTTTGAATTGAACCCGAGCGTGTAATAGGATAACTCCATCTAAAGAAGTCGCAGTATATGTTGTTTTCCAAGAGCAGCGTGTCTAATCACCGGTGGTCTGTAACTACTTTAAATAGTTGTTTGCACTAAGCCTAGTTTTAAACTATACGTTTCAACAATTATACAACAAATACTGAACATGTGAACGCAAATGTTTACCAGCAACATGAAAGATATTCGTAGCGATTATTATTTGCTTCAATGGATCCAAGCTATGATAGATTGCGAAGGTTTTCAGATGACGCACATTAGCAAATCTGTAATTCATACAATATGGATTTTCACACAACCAATTTGTTTACCAATTGAACCAATCGCATTTTTGACAAGGTTGATTTGAATGAAAGCGTAGTAAGCGTTGAATCCTTTCTCCAGTCATCACAATAAGCGTCCACATTTTTCGAGTTGTTTCCCGCTTTTATCATTGCTTTTCGCAAGTATTCTGCAACTACTTTAAAATAGTGTTTGCACTACACTAAACCTATAGTAACTACTTTATATTTCGCAAAAAAATATGTTCATAAACTTTGTATTACATCAAATTTGTTAAATTTTCCTCTTTAACTTTAAGCACACATACACAGATATATTATCACTCACAATAAAGAAGAGCTCATCACATATATTTGCTTTCATAAGTGTCAGAGTGGAAAAACAAATCCTGCAAATCACTTAAAAAATGTTGTTGCCATACTAGTTTACTGGTATGAACCCATTTAATCATCTTTTACACTTGAAAGTGCGCATAAAACATCACTAAATTGTCCATGAAATAATTTTGTTTCGCCAAATAATCGGTACAAGTAGTAAAGATGGAAACTATACCCAATTAGTTTTGTTACCACGAGAACGAAGGATTTCCACACAACTACCTTTTGCTTCTATAAATCCGGGTGACGATTTGTTGCGCAGTTTTTCGATTAAAAACTCTGTAACTCATGAAAAATGGATTTGCAAAATATTACCGCCTATTTACCACTCGGACCAAATTAGATCATGGACCAGTTTGAATTGAACCCGAGCGTGTAGTAGTTATAACTCCATCTAAAGAAGTCGCAGTTTATGTTGTTTTCCAAGAGCAGCGTGTCTGATCACCGGTGGTCTGTAACTACTTTGAATAGTTGTTTGCACTAAGCCTAGTTTAAACTAAACGTTTCAACAATTATATAACAACTACTCAACAACGAAAATGTTTACCAGCAACATGTAAGTTATTCGTAGCGATTATTATCTGCTTCAATAGATCCAAGCTATGATAGATTGCGAAGGTTTTCAGATGACGCACATTAGCAAATCTGTAATTCATACAATATGGATTTTCACACAACCAATTTGTTTACCAATTGAACCGATCGCATTTTTGACAAGGTCGATTTGAATGAAAGCGTAGTAAGCGTTAAATCCTTTCTCCAGTCATCACAATAAGCGTCCACATTTTTCGAGTTGTTTCCCGCTTTTATCATTTCTTTTCGCAAGTATTCTGCAACTACTTTAAAATAGTGTTTGCACTACACTAAACCTATAGTAACTACTTTATATTTCGCAAAAAATATGTTCATAAACTTTGTATTACATCAAATTTGTTAAATTTTCCTCTTTAACTTTAAGCACACATACACAGATATATATACATCACTCACAATAGAGAAGAGTTCATCACATATATTTGCTTTCATAAGTGTCAGAGTGGAAAAACAAATCCTGCAAATCACTTGAAAAATGTTGTTGCCATACTAGTTTACTGGTATAAACCCATTTAATCATCTTTTAGACTAAGTGCGCATAAAACATCACTAAATTGTCTTTGAAATAATTTTGTTTCGCCAGATAATCGGTACAAGTAGTAAAGATGGTAACTATACCCAATTAATTTTGTTACCAGGAGAACGAAGGATTTCCACACAACTACCATTTGCTTCTATAAATCCGGGTGACGATTTGTTGCGCAGTTTTTCGATTAAAAACTCTGTAACTCATGAAAAATGGATTTGCAAAATATTACCGCCTATTTACCACTCAGACCAAATTAAATCGTGGACAAGTTTGAATTGAACCCGAGCGTGTAATAGGATAACTCCATCTAAAGAAGTCGCAGTATATGTTGTTTTCCAAGAGCAGCGTGTCTAATCACCGGTGGTCTGTAACTACTTTAAATAGTTGTTTGCACTAAGCCTAGTTTTAAACTATACGTTTCAACAATTATACAACAAATACTGAACATGTGAACGCAAATGTTTACCAGCAACATGAAAGATATTCGTAGCGATTACTATTTGCTTCAATAGATCCAAGTTATGATAGATTGCGAAGGTTTTCAGATGACGCACATTAGCAAATCTGTAATTCATACAATATGGATTTTCACACAACCAATTTGTTTACCGATTGAACCGTTCGCATTTTTGACAAGGTTGATTTGAATGAAAGCGTAGTAAGCGTTGAATCCTTTCTCCAGTCATCACAATAAGCGTCCACATTTTTCGAGTTGTTTCCCGCTTTTATCATTGCTTTTCGCAAGTATTCTGCAACTACTTTAAAATAGTGTTTGCACTACACTAAACCTATTGTAACTACTTTATATTTCGCAAAAAATATGTTCATAAACTTTGTATTACATCAAATTTGTTAAATTTTCCTCTTTAACTTTAAGCACACATACACAGATATATATACATCACTCACAATAGAGAAGAGTTCATCACATATATTTGCTTTCATAAGTGTCAGAGTGGAAAAACAAATCCTGCAAATCACTTGAAAAATGTTGTTGCCATACTAGTTTACTGGTATAAACCCATTTAATCATCTTTTAGACTAAGTGCGCATAAAACATCACTAAATTGTCTTTGAAATAATTTTGTTTCGCCAGATAATCGGTACAAGTAGTAAAGATGGTAACTATACCCAATTAATTTTGTTACCAGGAGAACGAAGGATTTCCACACAACTACCATTTGCTTCTATAAATCCGGGTGACGATTTGTTGCGCAGTTTTTCGATAAAAACTCTGTAACTCATGAAAAATGGATTTGCAAAATATTACCGCCTATTTACCACTCGGACCAAATTAAATCGTGGACAAGTTTGAATTGAACCCGAGCGTGTAGTAGTTATAACTCCATCTAAAAAGGTCGCAGTATATCTTGTTTTCCAAGAGCAGCGTGTCTGATCACCGGTGGTCTGTAACTACTTTGAATAGCTGTTTGCACTAAGCCTAGTTTTAAACTATACATTTTAACAATTATATAACAAATACTGAACATGTGAACGCAAATGTTTACCAGCAACATGAAAGGTATTCGTAGCGATTATTATTTGCTTCAATAGATCCAAGTTATGATAGATTGCGAAGGTTTTCAGATGACGCACATTAGCAAATCTGTAATTCATACAATATGGATTTTCACACAACCAATTTGTTTACCGATTGAACCGTTCGCATTTTTGACAAGGTCGATTTGAATGAAAGCGTAGTAAGCGTTGAATCCTTTCTCCAGTCATCACAAAAAGTGTCCACATTTTTCGAGTCCTTTCCCGCTTTTATCATTGCTTTTCGCAAGTATTCTGCAATTACTTTAAAATAGTGTTTGCACTACACTAAACCTATTGTGGTTATTTTATATTTCACAAAAACATGTTCAACTTTGTATTACATTAAATTTGTTTAACATTTCCGTTATTTTTAAGCACACATACACAGATATATATACATCACTCACAATAGAGAAGAGCTCATCCCATATATTTGCTTTCATAACAGTCAGAGTTAAAAACAAATCCTGCAAATCATTTGAAAAATGTTGTTCCAATACTAGTTTACTGGTATAAACACATTTAATCATCATTTAGACTTGAAAGTGCGCATAAAACATCACTAAATTGTTCATGAACTAATTTTGTTTCGCCAGATAATCGGTACAAGTAGTAAAGATGAAAATGATACCCAATTAAATTTGTTACCAGAAGAACGGAGGATTTCCACACAACTACCATTTGCTTCTATAAATCCGGGTGACGATTTGTTGCGCAGTTTTTCGATTAAAAACTCTGTAACTCATGAAAAATGGATTTGCAAAATATTACCGCCTATTTACCACTCAGACCAAATTAAATCGTGGACAAGTTTGAATTGAACCCGAGCGTGTAATAGGATAACTCCATCTAAAGAAGTCGCAGTATATGTTGTTTTCCAAGAGCAGCGTGTCTAATCACCGGTGGTCTGTAACTACTTTAAATAGTTGTTTGCACTAAGCCTAGTTTTAAACTATACGTTTCAACAATTATACAACAAATACTGAACATGTGAACGCAAATGTTTACCAGCAACATGAAAGATATTCGTAGCGATTACTATTTGCTTCAATAGATCCAAGTTATGATAGATTGCGAAGGTTTTCAGATGACGCACATTAGCAAATCTGTAATTCATACAATATGGATTTTCACACAACCAATTTGTTTACCGATTGAACCGTTCGCATTTTTGACAAGGTTGATTTGAATGAAAGCGTAGTAAGCGTTGAATCCTTTCTCCAGTCATCACAATAAGCGTCCACATTTTTCGAGTTGTTTCCCGCTTTTATCATTGCTTTTCGCAAGTATTCTGCAACTACTTTAAAATAGTGTTTGCACTACACTAAACCTATTGTAACTACTTTATATTTCGCAAAAAATATGTTCATAAACTTTGTATTACATCAAATTTGTTAAATTTTCCTCTTTAACTTCAAGCACACATACACAGATATATATACATCACTCACAATAGAGAAGAGTTCATCACATATATTTGCTTTCATAAGTGTCAAAGTGGAAAAACAAATCCTGCAAATCACTTGAAAAATGTTGTTGCCATACTAGTTTACTGGTATAAACCCATTTAATCATCATTTAGACTTGAAAGTGCGCATAATACATCACTAAATTGTTCTTGAAATAATTTTGTTTCCCCAGATAACTGATACATGTAGTAAAGATGGAAACAATACCCGATTAATTTTGTTACCAGGAGAACGGAGGATTTCCACACAACTACCATTTGCTTCTATAAACCCGGGTGACGATTTGTTGCGCAGTTTTTCGATTAAAAACTCTGTAACTCATGAAAAATGGATTTGCAAAATATTACCGCCTATTTACCACTCGGACCAAATTAGGTTGTGGACAAGTTTGAATTGAACCCGAGCGTGTAGTAGTTATAACTCCATCTAAAGAAGTCGCAGTTTATGTTGTTTTCCAAGAGCAGCGTGTCTAATCACCGGTGGTCTGTAACTACTTTGAATAGTTGTTTGCACTAAGCCTAGTTTAAACTAAATATTTCAACATTTATATAACAACTACTCAACAACAAAAATGTTTACCAGCAACATGTAAGTTATTCGTAGCGATTACTATTTGCTTCAATAGATCCAAGTTATGATAGATTGCGAAGGTTTTCAGATGACGCACATTAGCAAATCTGTAATTCATACAATATGGATTTTCACACAACCAATTTGTTTACCGATTGAACCGTTCGCATTTTTGACAAGGTTGATTTGAATGAAAGCGTAGTAAGCGTTGAATCCTTTCTCCAGTCATCACAATAAGCGTCCACATTTTTCGAGTTGTTTCCCGCTTTTATCATTGCTTTTCGCAAGTATTCTGCAACTACTTTAAAATAGTGTTTGCACTACACTAAACCTATTGTAACTACTTTATATTTCGCAAAAAATATGTTCATAAACTTTGTATTACATCAAATTTGTTAAATTTTCCTCTTTAACTTCAAGCACACATACACAGATATATATACATCACTCACAATAGAGAAGAGTTCATCACATATATTTGCTTTCATAAGTGTCAGAGTGGAAAAACAAATCCTGCAAATCACTTGAAAAATGTTGTTGCCATACTAGTTTACTGGTATAAACCCATTTAATCATCATTTAGACTTGAAAGTGCGCATAATACATCACTAAATTGTTCTTGAAATAATTTTGTTTCCCCAGATAACTGATACATGTAGTAAAGATGGAAACAATACCCGATTAATTTTGTTACCAGGAGAACAGAGGATTTCCACACAACTACCATTTGCTTCTATAAACCCGGGTGACGATTTGTTGCGCAGTTTTTCGATTAAAAACTCTGTAACTCATGAAAAATGGTTTTGCAAAATATTACCGCCTATTTACCACTCGGACCAAATTAGGTTGTGGACAAGTTTGAATTGAACCCGAGCGTGTAGTAGTTATAACTCCATCTAAAGAAGTCGCAGTTTATGTTGTTTTCCAAGAGCAGCGTGTCTAATCACCGGTGGTCTGTAACTACTTTGAATAGTTGTTTGCACTAAGCCTAGTTTAAACTAAATATTTCAACATTTATATAACAACTACTCAACAACAAAAATGTTTACCAGCAACATGTAAGTTATTCGTAGCGATTACTATTTGCTTCAATAGATCCAAGTTATGATAGATTGCGAAGGTTTTCAGATGACGCACATTAGCAAATCTGTAATTCATACAATATGGATTTTCACACAACCAATTTGTTTACCAATTGAACCGATCGCATTTTTAACAAGGTCGATTTGAATGAAAGCGTAGTAAGCGTTGAATCCTTTCTCCAGTCATCACAATAAGCGTCCACATTTTTCGAGTTGTTTTCCGCTTTTATCATTGCTTTTCGCAAGTATTCTGCAACTACTTTAAAATAGTGTTTGCACTACACTAAACCTATTGTAACTATTTTAGATTTCGCAAAAAATTGCTCAACTTCGTATTACAATAAATTTTAGATCAAAGTGATAACTGGTCGTTATATCTAAGCACACATACACAGATATATACACATCACTCACAATAGAGAAGAGCTCATCACATATATTTGCTTTCATAAGTGTCAGAGTGGAAAAACAAATCCTGCAAATCACTTGAAAAAATGTTGTTGCCATACTAGTTTACTGGTATAAACCCATTTAATCATCATTTAGACTTGAAAGTGCGCATAATACATCACTAAATTGTTCATGAAATAATTTTGTTTCGCCAGATAACTGGTACATGTAGTAAAGATGGAAACAATACCCGATTAATCTTGTTACCAGGAGAACGAAGGATTTCCACACAACTACCATTTGCTTTTATAAATCCGGGTGACGATTTGTTGCGCAGTTTTTTCGATTAAAAACTCTGTAACTCATGAAAATGGATTTGCAAAATATTACCGCCTATTTACCACTCGGACCAAATTAAATCGTGGACAAGTTTGAATTGAACCCGAGCGTGTAGTAGTTATAACTCCATCTAAAAAGGTCGCAGTATATGTTGTTTTCCAAGAGCAGCGTGTCTGATCACCCGTGGTCTGTAACTACTTTGAATAGTTGTTTGCACTAAGCCTAGTTTTAAACTATACATTTTAACAATTATATAACAAATACTGAACATGTGAACGCAAATGTTTACCAGCAACATGAAAGATATTTGTAGCGATTATTATTTGCTTCAATGGATCCAAGCTATGATAGATTGCGAAGGTTTTCAGATGACGCACATTAGCAAATCTGTAATTCATACAATATGGATTTTCACACAACCAATTTGTTTACCAATTGAACCAATCGCATTTTTGACAAGGTCGATTTGAATGAAAGCGTAGTAAGCGTTGAATCCTTTCTCCAGTCATCACAATAAGCGTCCACATTTTTCGAGTTGTTTCCCGCTTTTATCATTGCTTTTCGCAAGTATTCTGCAACTACTTTAAAATAGTGTTTGCACTACACTAAACCTATAGTAACTACTTTATATTTCGCAAAAAATATGTTCATAAACTTTGTATTACATCAAATTTGTTAAATTTTCCTCTTTAACTTTAAGCACACATACACAGATATATATACATCACTCACAATAGAGAAGAGTTCATCACATATATTTGCTTTCATAAGTGTCAGAGTGGAAAAACAAATCCTGCAAATCACTTGAAAAATGTTGTTGCCATAATAGTTTACTGGTATAAACCCATTTAATCATCTTTTAGACTAAGTGCGCATAAAACATCACTAAATTGTCTTTGAACTAATTTTGTTTTGCCAGATAATTGGTACAAGTAGTAAAGACAGAAACAATACCCGATTAATTTTGTTACCAGGAGAACGAAAGATTTCCACACAACTACCATTTGCTTCTATAAATCCAGGTTACGATTTGTTGCGCAGTTTTTCGATAAAAACTCTGTAACTCATGAAAATGGATTTGCAAAATATTACCGCCTATTTACCACTCGAACCAAATTAGGTTGTGGACAAGTTTGAATTGAACCCGAGCGTGTCCGAGCGTGTAGTAGTTATAACTCCATCTAAAGAAGTCGCAGTTTATGTTGTTTTCCAAGAGCAGCGTGTCTAATCACCGGTGGTCTGTAACTACTTTGAATAGTTGTTTGCACTAAGCCTAGTTTTTAAACTACGAAATATTTTGAATGCTTTACCAACTTAGCTTAATCTAAGACTAACACCAGGGAAACCAGGCTTAAAATAAAGCAAAAACTTTAGAACAGGCTTCATTTTAAATATCTCTATTGTATCAAAGTTTATAAATCCAGTTATCTGAATAATTTGCCACATTTTCCAAAAGCTTTCCTCTTGAATGTTGGTCTCCATAAGTATTCTGCATAGACATTAAAAATAGTTGGACAACACTTGACCTAAAAACATTACTTCACACGAAATTAAGCTATGATAACTTTAGAATCTTGTGCTTGGGAATTCATGCAACTTGTTTTCTGGAGTCTTACACAACATAACTCTTTGTAGGAGCAATTTTAAACCCATTGTCTGGAAATTCAGGATTTATTCCACAATTGGATTCGCTCTAATGAATCTATATGACAATATGTTTTTTAGCAAGCTTTTTAACTAATATAGATTTCTACAAAGTAAACACCTTTATTATACAAATTAAATTGGTTTCTTCAGGATTTCAAATCAACCACAGGGATAACAGGATGTCATTTAAATTCCATAACGCATAGAAATAACTTCGGTTTCAGTGAACTATTACGAAGGAAACAATTAAAATTTACTTTGCTTACAAGATCAAAGCAGTCTGGCTGCATGGAATATGCTTTGCCCGCTGAAATTAATTGGATCTTTTAACTAAAGATTGATTTTGAAATAAATATTGATTTTGTATTGATTTAAGTAGATTTCTTGTTAGTTTTGGTATTTTCTTAAAAGGCAGTCACCCACATTCAGAAAATAAGTTACACGTATTACATCTCTATCTACTCAAGAATAAAACATCACTACAGCAAACATTGAAATCTTAAGAGTCCCAACCTTTAAGACACATAGAAACCAGCGGTATTTTTCTGTAACTTGCATACCACATACAACAAGAACTTTTAAACTTGTTTTTAAACTAGTATAGGCAAGAACATAGTAACAAAGCAGTGAAAATGTCTTGGCGCTCACGCGCTCTCGGGTTAGGTTAACCTGCTTGAAATTATAGGATCCACCGTATATAACACTCTCATGATTTTTCTGCAACCCTAATAAATAGCGGTTGTGGTTCCGATCCCTTAAACAGATGTAGACTCGTCCTATTAATCAATCGAATAATCATAAATCGCCCACAATCGCATCATTAGAATCCTAATATCTGCATCATCTGCCATCGGATTTTAACATTAAGAAGCGCGCTCTGTTTGAACCTTTATTTGTATCTGTAGATTTAAACATTAATACCGATAAGCTTGGTTTAAAACATGAAAGTTTAAATTTTAGATTTTTCACATTTTTATCGAGAATGAAGACTTTTTTATCGGGAATGAAGTCCTTCAAGAACAATAAATGAAGCAGAAAGAACACAAACCTTTAAATCCTGACAGCGGGTTGGCTATAGTTTCAGTTATACACTAAAAAGGTATACAGAAATAGCCCATTTCATTAGTACACACTCTTCGCAAAGAAAGCCGCGCAATCTCCAATACAGTAGTTATACGCGGCCCATTGTATGTTTCAAGAATCAGACATCACAAGTCAACAACAAAAGACTTCAAAAACTCATTACCATTGGACCTCTGATACCTGCAGGTTGATTATGATTTGTCAACACACAGCAAAATATACGGTAATATGAACAGTCATTTTGTCGGCACGCTTCCAAAGAGGTAACAAATTCATGTAAAAATATACCTAAATACTTATAAATTATGCGCCAAAAATATTATTTTGTCTGTATGCGCCAAGAAAATAGTTAACAGTAGATTATAGGAAGAAATAAAAGCAAATTATAGGCAAAAAAGTGAATTTGAAACGAACATTTAGCATAACAGTAAACCATTAATTTAAAGTATATATATGCCTATTTCATTTATAAGTAAGAATCCACGCTAACAGTAAACCACATAACTATGAACAAAACTTAAAATGTTTAGACCACTTACCCAGCTCTATTCTTCTTTCGTCTTCATTTCACGCAAATTTTATTCAAACGTGCGAACGTTAAAATATAATAGCCGCTCTTTCATATTACTTGATTTTCACAAATCAAAAAAACTCGGTTTAAGCCGTCGTCGACGCGCATATCAAGACTAGAATACTTTAACTTCTTCCGCATTTTTACAAATCAGACATAAACGAACTCCAAACGAACACCAATGTAATCTAAAACGTCAACACAATGGCTTGTTTTGAACCAAATGCCCTTCTTTCTTTACGCAGCTGACGTTGGCAGGAAGTGACGTAAGATAGTACTCCGCGAAATCGGTCGACCTATTTTCTTAAAAACCTCAATAAGTTACCATTTTTTTGTTATAAAACTTTATTAAACACACTGTATCTACTATATTGTTTAAAATTACTTTATAAAACTATATTATTTAGGTTTATTCGTTGTATTTAATTCGGCGGAGTAACATCGATTTAGATTACATCATATGATGCAATACAGAGCTCTCCGATTGGTCAATTAAATTTAGTTTATGCGTCACGAGTACGTCATAAACAGATCTGTCAATCAGGAGAATTTACATTTCAACATGTTTGTGCAATAAACAAAAACTTGAACTAGATAGCCAAAGTTGCATTTCGACACTTTATTTATGGTAACGAATTCAAAACATTTGCCAAAATCAGCCAACCACTGTGTATTTCTATTACAATATTAAATAATAAACAAAACAACGAGAGAGCTAAGCTTTAATAAATGGACACAAATTATTATAACACGGTTATAAGGTGTGTATAAATACGTTTTTGAGAACTCATTTGGCGATATTATGTTTTGTTTCAAAACATTTTTAGTGATTTTAGCCAGAGGCTATTGACGTGCTATAATCGGTGCGTGACCCGTATTCAAAAACTTAACAGGCCCTGGGACAGTCTAATTGTTTAATTTAATCAGCTGTCTTAGAAACTTGCAAAAACAACAAAAGTTAACCAGATGTTACTGCTGTGAAAGTCCACAGTAACTAACGGATGTGTGACCTACTTCTTCCTTGCGTGTGATAACGTTAGAGGTAGTACCGATGTGACTTCACATTAATCTATCAATATAGGTGATAAGTGGTCATGTGACTGCCCGATAAAACACGGACATTTAAAGATTGAGGCAGAAAAGTAAACTCAAAGTAGGGTGGGTTAAGATGGGACATATTTTCGTTCTGTTTTCTCGTTCCAATTGGTAGTACACAAAGAACATTCACAGAATTATATAACCGTAGCCCTGCGAACCTAAACGAGCGTTGTTAATTATTATTTAAAACACGATCAAGATATTGGGATATGTTGTGCTTAAAGGTGCCCCATCTTCCCCACCTCACTATAATAGTCAATTATTGTCATTAATGAACTTCATGTCTTTGTCTCTATATTTGGCATCTATAATATAGTAGGGTGGGAGGATGGGACACCTTTTCATTCTATTTTCTCGTTCAATTTGGTAATAAACAAAGAACATTCAAAGAATTTTAAAACCGTATCCTCACGACTTCCATAGACCGTTGGTAATTGTTTAAAACACGACCATGATATTTGGATGCTATGTGAAGGTGTTCCATCTTTTCCCACCATAGCATATAGCAGGCCATGTTGTTTCCCATTTTCTCCATCCAGTTTAAAACGTAGTTTCGTTCTGATTAATCGAAATGGTGGACACTACACTTATGCGCGCACTAAGTTGTGAACGCTTTCTGTTTTGAGCCAACGCTGATGTTATGTTTGTGTTTGTGGGATCAGTTGTGGTGGTTCCCCTCTTCGTTTCAATGGTTCTAGTACAACATGGTTGGAAAAGATGATGGACCGCCTGTGGGGTTAAAAAATTAAATAATGATTTGCTAGAGTAACACAGTAAAAAAATAAGTGCGACTAAATAAAGAGCTGAAAAAATCAAGCCGAACCGCCTGTGGTATTAATGAACCCCACTTTATAAATCCTATTTACTTATTGTTTTAAAATTACAAGTATTTTGAAGTGTCCCATCTTACCTGGCCTGTTTTTAAATGGCTAAAATAGCACCTGGTGTGCGAACTGCTAAATAAATCTTCGTGTGTTTGTTTCCTAAAGCAGCTTTTTTTTAATTATTGATAAACAAAACATTTTTCCAACTTACTTTTCGCATTGGTTGTAATGTAACGTAGAACACAATTGGGTTAAGTAGCGAGTGGGAGAAAGCAATTGTTCCAATAGCTGCAAGCCCAACAGGTGATATTGTTATTGGTATTTGGAGGGAATCCAACAGAAGAACAATATTAGCTGGGAATCTGGAATGTATTATATTGTAAGGTGGGGTAAGATGGTTCATGTATCATTATAGTATGGTGGCGTAAGAGGGGACACGGGGTAAGAAGGGACATGGTCAGATGTAATACCGTTAGCGCTTAAAAACCAAATATCCTAATCTTGTTTTGGACATTTAACGAAGCTCTTAACTTTAGAGTCATGAGGATACGGCTATATGGAATATTAATTGTTAACTACTAAATTGGAAGATTTAAATAAACTGAAAACATGCCCTCCTTAGCCATAAGATAAGTGGTGACGGAAAAGGAGATATGAAACCATATCCTATTCTATCCCACCCTACTATCCATACAAATTAAAGTCATTTTCTTACCTGCAAACCACGTACACTATTGACACGGATAGGATAAAGTGCGTCATGTTTCTCATGTACGAAAGTTGTATCGAATGTTTTCTATGAAGCGCCATTGCACCAGCTGTGTCGTCGGTCTCATCTGTAATTGGTGTGTTTGTTAATCGTGTCTTTTATAATTTATACAACTTTAACATAAAACACGGTTGTTTTATCAATCCTGTAACTTATTTATCCACGCGTGCCGGGGCAACGACAGTCGTTATAACACGGGTGTTCTGTTTCATACACCTCGTGCCCGCTTACGTGTTACCATGTATTTAACTTTGTGAGCGATTGTTTTGGGTTGTAGCAATTGCCGTTAAGTGGCTTGTCGAGAAACACACAGCGCTGAAAGTGACAGTAGCGATGAGCCTTGAACCTGTAACCGGGCACACTAACCACGGCCACGGCGCCTATACACAAAAGATGTATCCACCTTTTTTCTTTCTTCTGTTTCTTCTGAGCAAACTTAGATGAATTCTGTAAGGCAAGATGGCGGCCAGCCCCCCAGTTCGATGTATGGTCCCAACACACATAACGAGAACTATCAGCAAAGCTACGAGGAAGGCAATGACGCAAGCGATTACGTGGTATATCTTCAACGAAGGGTAGAGAAAGCTGCAAAGTAAAATATTTGTCACCGTATAAAACGATCAGTTGCTATTTTATCAACTTAGACTTATACATACTCAAAACCCAACTTATATAGTTCGACAGTAACCTACGTTAAAACAAACAATTTAAGGTTATAGAAGCCAAACTAAATGCATACACTGACTTAACTACAGTACTACTGGCAAAGCAACACAAGGAAACTGAGTAACTTGCAGAACAAAATGCGAGAAACGCAGGAGTGTAAATTAAAAGACGGCGCGCGGACGAGAAAAAAAAAGACGAGAAAAAGTTTGCTGCTTTATACTTAGTTATTGAATATATAAGTTATTTTACCACCTGTATTAACCAAACAGAAGTGTTATAACGACTGTTGTTGCCCTGCCACGTGAGGTAAATAAGTTCCATTTATTCATAAACACTTACCTGCATTGAAAATGTCGATGGCAATCATGAGCGGCCATTGTTCGGCTAAGTTTCCCATTATCGAAGAAACATGAACAGGTTGATGTGCAGTTCCAACATAGACCGATTATAACTGGAACGGGAACGAATACGAATTTGGTTGGAAAATGGTGAATGTATTTGAATAGAAGGGTTTTCCTATAACTAGGTATCCGGTATCCGCTATAATGTTTAAAACACAGATTGTAGTGATTATCGCGCCTACCTGTAACCCAGACGTAATGGGTTCAAGGCTTGACGCTGGTACCATTGTGGGCGTATGTGTTCTTGGGACTTAACGGCAATTGCTCCAACTAGTGGTCACTAATGGGTTGTCTAAATTATCAGCCATACATAAAAAAATTTTTTTTAAAAAAACTAAAAAAATGATTGCCCACAAAGTAACGTACATGGTAACTCGTAAGCTGACACGAGGTGTTAAACCCGTGCGATTACGACTGTCGTTTTCCAGCCACGGAAGGATAAAGTAATTTATACATTCAAAAACTTACAAATCGCTACGGAGAGAACGAAAACATTTAGCGACAAAATCCAACTTTTCCTCCGAGATAAAAGAAGAGACTTGTTCATTTGAGAGGAACTGCCAGGAGCTGTGTTACGTCTGTTATTTACAGAGTAAGATTGAGTTTTCTGTGTAAGCTAATTTATATTCACTAACAAAGTTACACAATTGGTAACCTCTAAGCGGGCACGAGGTGTATGAAACAGAACACCCGTGTTATAACGCGACTACTGTCGTTGCCCCATCACGCGAAGATAAAAAAGTTACATACGTGGTAACTTGTAAGCGGGCACGTGGTGTATGAAGCAGAACCAGCCGCGTTTTAATAAAGCAGTTAAATTAATTTATCCTACTTGTGTAATTGTTCCATATGTTGATGCGATTGAGCTGAAATATACCGAGAGAAAGCAAGAGCAATCAAAGCTGTATGGCCAGCTGTAAACACCTCAGCCGCCATAAATATGGAAGACTTTATCATGTAGAACCAAGCTGTTTCGTATCGGTATCGGGCTGAAATGATACAGAAACACGTCTTTTTTTTAAAAGTGTAATAATAATAAAATAAATTAAAAAAAACTTTTAAAACAATTCCTGACTAATTACATACGTGGTAACTCCTAATCGGGCACGAGGTGTATAAAATAGAACACCTGTGTTATAACGAATGTCTTTGCACAACCGCGCAAAGATAATCAATAACAGCATTTGAACAGTAGGGATCTGGTGCTACGAAAGCGTACCAGACAAAAAGTCCACCATATGTACCTCCAGATTTATCCAGAATATTTCCAGCTGCTAAGTGATGTATTCCATTAGCCGCGTTCACCAATCCAAGCAGGGCATCACATGTCACAATGGCGAGGACGAAAATATAAATATTTTGGCGAAACTTTGACCAACTTTTGACCAAACCAGCAACAAGCATTGAGTTGATCATGAACACGAGTGTCGATAGTGAGATTCTGATAATCACTGTGCTATGTTCGTTGTTAAACAAAGTTTCATTAGAGGTGTATGTCCTGATCAACATACACATGGACGTTGGGGTGGCTGTGTAGTTCGTGTTGTTAGACATGTTTAACAAATTAAACTTGAAACCTAAAAAAAACGAATGTTATATTGTGTTTTTAAATATAAATATAGTAGGGTGGGAGAAGATGGGACACCTTATCATTCTATTTTCTCGTCCCATTTAGAAGTAAACGAAGAACATTTAAACACAGAATTATGAAACCGTATCTTCATGATTCCCATAGACTGTTGTTAATTGTTTAAACCACGATCAGGATATCATGTGCTAAAGGTGTCCCATCTTTCCCCACCCTACTATAAATTTACTTTATTTCTCCCCTCGTGGCAATTGCTCCAACCCGGTCGTCGTCTCTTATGGGTTGTCTAAATTGTCAGGTATACACTACAAAAAAATAAGAATCACTTACAAAGTTAAATACGTGGTAACTCGAAAGCGGGCATGAAGTGTATGAAACAAAACACCCGCGTTATAACGACTGTTATTTATTCGCCACGCGATAATAGAATAAGTTTCATTTATTTATTTATATACGTTAAAAATATATACGTTATTTATTTATATACACGGTAAAAATACTTCCTCGCTCATGTAAGACAAAAAAACAATTTCCCACAAAAAATTCACTTTCATGCTAGCTTTTTTTGCTTTCCAAATTACTTAAATAGCTCGCTTATAAATCTAAACCCTGCGCGCCTCCAGCCAACCCTACATAACATACAAGCAACTTTCAATGGGCTTACTATTACGTCACAAACCATATTGAGCGTTAACAATGGGGATTGTGACGTGAACATTTCCACCAATTTATGAACATCCGCTGTATGATGACGTCATTATAGTGGGGATTACCAGGCGTAACATTAATCTTTAATGAACGACCTTTAAGTTACATTGATAATTGCAGTTTGCTGTATTTATAATTCAACAATCGTAACTTCGTGCATATAGTACTGTGGGGTAAGATGGGAAACCGTTAGCACATAAATTTATTATTTCTCGATCGTGTTTTGAAAAATTAACAACGCTGTTCTAGAGTCGTTAGGATACGGTTTTAATTCTGTAAATATTATTTATTTACTACTAAGTGGGACCAGCAAAGAGAATGAAAACAGGTCCCATCTTACCCCACCGTACTATATATTGGTTCGATATTCTTCAACTTGATCAATCACATTGACTCCTTTGACGTCATACCTACGTCATCACATAGAAACCATCTCATGGCATTTTGGGACTTAGTAATTAGTGAGACGTCGTACTCATGTCACATGACGTCATACTATAGAAATCTCATGTATCATTAGGACTTGTAACTTTATGTTCAAACGTCATCTGACAAGTCACTGTCACTGACAACCTCCCCACCAACCGACACGAAACTTTCGCCGCTTCCAACCGCCACACTGTCCTCCCCATCGGAACTTAACGCAAGATCAAGCGCGGGGTCGACGGGTTTGGGTGGGGGGTCTGATTTAGGGGGCTCGGGGTTAATGTTGCTGCCATTATTGACTTGCATCAACGCAGCATCTAAGTATGAGGTCACAGAATCGAACGCAGAAGACTCTTCATCTGGATAATAGGTTTGAATAGAGAAAAATATAATAAAAAAGGTAGTACTTTTTTAATATAGAATAAAAAAAATAGTTTTATTAATAAAAACGTTTAAAAGGTATTTAATATTCAAATTATTTTTCCATTTAGTTAAAAAAAATTGTTTTTAATCAGTTGAAAAAAGTTTACTACAGTAAAAGTTAAATTGCTGTATTTACTTCTGTTAGTTGTAGCAGCTGTAACTTTGGTTTCTTGTTTTGAAGGAATTGTGTTTTCATCCCGGCCGTCTTCACTGTTATCGCTGTCGGAACCTATGTGGATGGGTGGTAATATTTAAACATCTAGGGTACCGGGTTCAAAGCTCAACGCTGTTAATATTGTAGGCGTATGTTTCCTTGGGCAAGACGATTAACGGCAATTGCTCCAACCCAGTGGTTCCTCATGGGTTGTCCAATTTGCCAACCATATACTAAATAACATTCCTATTCCTAAAAAGTTATATATGCGATAACTTGTTAGTGTTCCAACGACTCCCCCACAACCACCAAGAAATTAAAGCTACATTCATCAAACTCTTTATTAGTAAAAGAACCCGTAACCGCCAGCCACCTGCTCCATGGCTACTTTCTACTGAATGACCATTTATTTAATGTGTTATACACGTTGCCGCACTATGTAATAACATAAAACAATATTGAAACTTTATTTGTCTCTTTAATTAAGGTAGCAAAGATTTAGAAATATGTAAATCCAAAAGACAGGATGTATCGACAAAATAACAGTTGTTTAAAAAAATATAAAAACAAATAAATGACAATCAACATTGCATAAACTTACGATTAGCGAACGGGTTATCTCCTTCATCCTCGCTCTCCCCGTCGGATATCTCACCATCAGACATCAATAAATCCTCCAGGAGTCGACTCTTCCCTTCCTCCATCTCCGTTTGATCACCTTGTGCTCCGGTAGCTTCAAACGCCTGTGATGAAACATTGTAGTTGGAGTCAAATGGATAGAAATATGGCAAACACTAAATGAAATAATAAAAAATGAAAATATTAATGGCTTTAAAAGTGGGATAGTTAGATGCAAGATCCCAACAAATTTGGCTCCAATGTTTACTGATTAATATAGTGCAGAAACATCCCAGAGTTGGCCTGCATAACTTACAAAATGTATTGTCAGCAGCGTTTTAATGAAATGATTACAGTTAAATTCTTCTATTTAAACTCTGATAAAAGACCATATGTAAATAAATCAATATATACAAAATAACGCAAAATACCAAACATGAAGAATCTCAATGTACAGTCAGCAACTTTAACTAAATGATAAAATGTGATGCAGTTACATTCTTCTATTTAAACTCTGATTAATTTTTGTTAAACAATTCCTCCCCATATTTGGCATCGCGCCCCTGCATAACCCACCATACTAAGTTGTTGATCCATCGTGGCTGATGGATTATCGTTCCCGTCTGTTGTTTCCACGTCGACGTCGGAATCACCTCGGCCCTGGGCATACAACAAGGTTAATAAGTGTCGTATATTAATGCATGGATATCGTAATTCATAGATGTCGTATAAAGAATCAAGTGTTGGATATCATATAATGTTCATGTATAAAAATCATTAACAACCAATTTAATTGACAAGCGCAGTTTAATGAAAAATTACCCACTAAATTACATACGTGGTAACTCGTAAGCTGGCCCGAGGTGTTTGAAACAGAACACCCGTGTTATAACACAATGATTAGCACGCTTGCCGCTAGAAACACATTAAACTGTATAAAAAAGTCAACTTTTTCACCATTTTATCATCGGAACCCATCATAGACATATTGCTGTCTTCGTCTATCTCCAATCCATCGTCCATTGCCTGTATGTATTATACAGGAAAAAGTTAATATCTGAATTTACTTTATTTAACACTTCAAATTTATATATTTCTATATATATATGTACAAGTTTCCTTTTTAAGAAAGTGGTCGTACAAATAAAGTTTTCTTTTATGTAAAAATTCTAAAAAACTGCATCACTGTGAACATTATATGTCATATGTATTGAAACTAAGAAATTCAATCTAATCCCCACAAGAATAATAGCATTCATACCCCCATACTGGTTGAAACATCATCTATGTCGGCAGCTTCTGCTTCGGCCGCTTTCTTGGCTGCAGCGATGTCGTTTTCCAGTTGCGTGAGATGTTCATTATATTCATCTAAAGTCGTACGGCACACCTCAATGACTTTCTTGGCAGTGTTGGTAAAGTTAGATTCCGCTCCGTTAAAACGAATACTGTTACTCATGATAAGCTCAACATGCTCCATGAATTGACCTCTAAAATGAAAAGCTGTTTTAGATATAATATTGATGTTAAACAACTGCTCCAGGCATAACATAAAACAAATGGTTGTTTTCGATCGGTGCTTCCCAAACTTGGGTTATGTAACAAACTTCAGGGGTCACGAGAGTTTATCAATGTTACATAAAGTGGTAACTTTAGGAGGTTAAAAGTGGTTGCGATCAAAAAAGTTTGGGAATCCTTGCTTTAGAATGATCATCGGGCGACTGCTCCCATTGTGGGCATGTGTGTGTTATATAATGACTGTTGTTGCCATCGCTGCCAAACCCAGCAAATGTGTTTAAATGTGCAATAACATAAAAGTAAGCGTTATCACTGTTTTAAACAAAACCTGTTCTAATACACATGTCCTAATTAGTTTTTAGTGTCAGCACAAACTGACAGAAGAAATGTTTTAGATTTAAAAAAATTGTAAGTCGAGTTAACTTTTCCAAAAATTCCAAATGCAACATAAAAGTGAGCTAACGACTGCTTTAAACAAACCTGTTCTGATAGAGATGTTTTTGAACATTTTTACGAAGTGTTCCTAAATCCATGGGCCGCTCAATCACGTTGTAATAATCGGGCACGAACTTTCTGTTTACTGGGTTGTGGAACGGCCATGACTGTTTAAAAAAAATTAAGGTACAATAAAAAAAAATTATATTGAAACAAAAAAAAAATAATGCAAAAATTTTCTCAAAAAAAAAAATTTAAAACTTGAAAAAAAAAAATTCACAAAAAAAAATTTTCAATTTATTTTAAGTTATGAAAAAGTTTAATAAATGTTTTGGTGTCCTCACATCGGGAACCACCATCATCTTCTGTGTAAGGATGTTATCTAGGATGAAACTAAAAGCAACTTGATCATCATCATCAAGGAGGGGGTTGATGGCTTTCTCCAATCTCATCAACTTATCCTCCATTAACTGGGGTGTTAGAAGTATATTACATGATATGCATAGATACAAACATTTAATTTTTTAATTACAAGGTAGGCAGGAATAGTTGGAAAACTACCTATGTAACTTATTTATCCTCGCATGGCAGGGCATGTTAAAACACGGTTGTTCTGTTTCATACACTTTGTGCCCACTTACAAGTTACCACGTATGTAACTTATTTATCCTCGCATGGCAGGGCATGTTAAAACACGGTTGTTCTGTTTCATACACTTTGTGCCCACTTACAAGTTACCACGTATGTAACTTATTTATCCTCGCATGGCGGGCAACGACAGTCGTTATAACATAGGTGTTCTGTTTCATACACCTCGTGCTCGCTTACAAGTTACCACGTATGTAACTATTTATCTTGCTTGGCGGGCAACGACAGTCAACATGGGTGTTTTGTTTCATACACCTTATGCCTGATTACCAGTTACAACATATCCTACAAGGTGACTACTTTGAACTTTTTTACAGCTTGTTGGACATGCTACAATGAAAGCAATGCCAGGTTTAAGTGTCCTGACAAAACACTATCCTAGTACACAGGTTTACCTTGAATTGGTCATCAGTAAACTGTAGCATACGTTGCGCAGCTTTGGTGAGGGGACTATCGTTACCATTGTATATACGAGAGTTTTGTACGATAAGATCTATGTGTTCACGGAAGTCGGATCGCGATAAATATGTGTGTCGGCGTAAATTCTCACGCATCGTCTGTGAAATTTAAATATGTTACTAACTCATATATACTATTATACATTACTAACTAATATTAGTAACCAAATCTGGCCCAAATCCAAGGTCTTAGATAAGGACCCACTAGAATAGAACACATATACACCATGCACTACATTCATTAAGTAATACACTATACTGTCAAGTTATAACATAGTTGTCATATTATACCAACGTGGACAGACAAAGACCTGACCCGCATTAGGGACCACTGGGTTGGGGCAATTGCTGTTAGGTGTCTTGTACAATGACACATACACCCACAGCGGTAGCAGCGCCCAGTAATACATATGTTATCTTACTATAAATAAATGCACAAAATTTTAAATAAAACATCACATACTTGCAAGTCCATTGGTTTTTCCACAATCTTGTAATAATCCTTTACCATCTTAGAGTTGACTGGAACGTGGAAGGGAACGGTCTGTTGAGTGAGGTTGAATTTAACAAACAATGAATTAAATTCACATATGCGATATTATGTAAAGTTAAGTTATGAATATTAATTAAAGAGTTAACATTTATTTGATTCAGCTTTTGTAATTATATTCTAATTAGATTAATGTAGATATAAGATATAAGCAAGGGATTTTTTGGCGATTTTAATTTTTGTTTTGTGACCTAGAAGAACATAAGCTTCATGGATTTTTTAAGTTAATTACACAACAAGCTATAAATTCACACATTATGACCAGTGGCAGACATCATGGCGACAGTAAATTTTGTGGTAATGGGACAGGGTTACCAAAACCGCAATTAAAGAGAGGAAAACTTCTGCGACTGGCGGCCTGTCGCATAATTATTATTTTACATATTCGCCTGCAATTTTATAAGTTAGGGAACCCCTGTAATAAGACAACATGAATTCTGATAAAAAGAGAATAGATTTTGCCTCCCCCCCCCAAAAAAAAATCAAAGTTGTGACAGGGAAAATAGATTTTCCCCCCTAATAAAATCAAGTGCATGTGTCCCATACTATGACATTAAATATACAAAGAATTTATCCACAGATTACAACTTACATCAGGAATGTCTCTTATTTTGTTCAACACACTTTCAAACAAGGTTGATAAAGTGACGGTAGGATCGGCACGAATTCGCTCTTTTTTCTTTGCAATTCGTGTTAAATAATCGCAATGTGTGACTGAACCCTGTGTAAGAAAAAGCAGAAAATTTAGTTTGGTGTAACATATAATTGCTACTTAGGGGTTTTAGGAAAGTGTTCGTTAATTTATTTTAATGATAGAAAATAAACAAATAAATTATTTTATGCTTATATTTCTGATTTAATTTGAATTTTGGAAAAAAAAAATTAAATTTAAAAAAAATTATTCACATTTAAATAAAAAAATAACATCAGATTTGATTGTTTTTCCAAAATAATAATCGAAAATAGACAAATAAAATATTTTTGGCTTACAAGTGCTGATTTAATTCATATTTTAGAATATTTTTTTTAGATTTAAACAAACAAATTTTAGAATTTAAATAAAAGCATGTAAATAAACGTAAAACAAACAAAAGCTGACCTGGTATTTCCTTTTCCTCTTTGAAGTATTGAAACTTGTGTTGGTTGCTGGGAGTTGGTGGGAGGTGGAGGGGTCAGGGTTCTTGAATTTAAGAACGAGGGATTTACGACGCACCATCTCGGCGCTGTTGGGGGGGGGAATATTATTTGTATATGTAAGTCACTTAATTATCATCACATAATGGAACAAATAAGAGGTAATGTACATTGCAGTTGTTTAATACACTTCATATATAGATTATACATTGATAAGCATGAACTTTGTGAATTTTTTTTTATTTTCTGTACGGTTGACAAACTCATTAGTGACTACTGATTTGGAACATTTGCCATTTATAATCTATAAAGTAATTAGTAAGCGGGCACGCGGTGTATGAAACAGAACATCCATGTTATAACAATTGTTGTTGCCCCGTCGTGTCAGGATAAAACGAGTTACATTTATTCATTCTAGAACCCGTCACCTTTTAAACAAATCCTTGGACAGCGTGATCTTGGTCCCGTCTACTTTAATGAGGTTCTCAGAGTCCATCAACATCTTTCGCTCCATGTCTTCCTCTTGCTCCTCAGTGAGGGCTACCGGTTGATCGGGAGGATTCCCCGACTTAGTTATGTTCATGGGACAATATCGGTTGGTACGCATGTGTCCCAGTTGTCCACATGCGCCACACTTCATTTGCTGGGATATTTTGTCGGAGCGTTGTTATTCAGTTAAAGCATGACTAGGGTGTATGGGATATTATGTGCTAATGGTATTCATCTTACACCACAATACTAAATTTTGTCTACGGGAATTCTAAACGGAATAGTGTTTTAGTTACTTCATTTCACACCACACTTCATTTGCTGGGAATTCATATTGTATGAAATATATTGAAACTCTTCTATTCTATATGGGTGAGGTTCTACAGTGAGGCACGCCATGGGACCTAAGATTTAATGCCAGAGTTGGCCCGTATATACGAACTACAAAATACTCACCGAAGCTTTAATATTCTCCATCTTTATATCTTTTAACTTCCGATCTTTCTCTTTCTTCTTCTCTTTATCATTACTTATCCTCTCCTTCTCCTGGTTCCTCTTAATCCTCCTCAGTTGCTCCTGGAGTCTCCTCTTCTCCCTTCTCATTTCCTCTCTGTGTTGTTCATCCATCATCATGAACTTCTTGATAAAATCTTCATTCTGCAACAATTTTGAATTTTTTCCTGGCAGGTTTCTTAATTTCACAAAAAGTTTTAATTTAACTTGTTTTAATTTGTTTAATTTTTGCTGCATCAATGACACATACTTTATTTAGTTGTCTGCTCTATAGTTTTCAAGGCAAAAATTAAACAATAAATTTTCCTTGTGTTAAATTTTGAAACAGATTTGTTATAATTTAAATTTATTATTGTCTTAAATCAGAGTGTTTAATTTTTGGTGCACCAATGATATATACTTTATTAGGGTGTCTGCTCCTTGGTCATCAAAGAAATAGTCATACCACTAAGCCACATGAATAGAGATGCTTAAATGTAACCTAAAGATACCAACAAAGTTGAAAAAACAAAATCGCTCCTAAAAAATTGGGTCAAAAAAGGTAAACAAAAAGGTTTCTTCTTAATACAGAAAAAATAGTCACAGCTTGTGAAGAAATCGCGCCAAATAAAACCACTAGAACAAAAAATAGTATTTCTTTGTACACCTCAGAAGATCTTATTATACAGTCCAATATTCCTATGAAGGTAGCTATAAAAAACAAAACAGCTTCTCAAAAAAAACCAACAACAAAATCATCCTTTCTTAATCCACCCTTAAAAGATCTTATTATATAATCTGATACAAACTAAACATAATATAAAGACACCACCAAGCAACAAACAAACACAACAGCCCCCCCCAAAAAAACAAAACCATTCTTCCTTAATCCACCCACCTTAGAGGATCTTATCTTAACATAAGCATCGACCACCTCTGGTTTGCGGACCATCTCCGAGCGAACATATTCCGTTCCGTCATCGTTTCGGAACTTTCGGCGGATTCTTAAACAACGGCCGGTCTGGTTGAATATTGAGGGTAAATTTTAGACTTAATATAATTTTTAATAATCAGTACAACTTTAATAAAAATTTAAAAACAAATTGGTTGCTTGTGTTCACATATTTATGCAGTGGGGTGCGCCTGTGTGAGAAAAGCAGATGTAATAAAAATAAGTCAATTTTAGCAGGTAATAAAGTTTTAATAATACTAAGTTTCAATGTACACGTCAACTTTACATTATAGGTTGGTGAAAACTAAAATCACTGGTTGAATCAACTTGAACGTTGAGGTTTAATTTACATTGATGTTTCAAACAAAACTAAACTGTAAGCAGTGTTATTCGTGATGTTCGTGATGTTCGTGATGTTCGTGATGTTCGTGATGTTCGTGATGTTCGTGATGTTCGTGATGTTCGTGATGTTCGTGATGTTCGTGATGTTCGTGATGTTCGTGATGTTCGTGATGTTCGTGATGTTCGTGATACTCGTGATATTTGTGATGTTCGTGATGTTCGTGATATTCGTGATGTTCGTGATGTTCGTGATGTTCGTGATGTTCGTGATGTTCGTGATGTTCGTGATGTTCGTGTTATTCGTGTTATTCGTGATGTTCGTGATGTTCGTGATGTTCGTGATGTTCGTGATGTTCGTGATGTTCGTGATGTTCGTGATGTTCGTGATATTCGTGATATTTGTGATGTTCGTGATGTTCGTGATGTTCGAGATGCTCGTGATGTTCGTGATGTTCGTGATATTCGTGATATTCGTAATATTCGTGATGTTCGTGATATTTGTGATGTTCGTGATATTCGTGATACTCATGATATTTGTGATATTTGTGATACTCATGATATTTGTGATATAAAATCTCTGTTTAATGTGGAGGTTACTGAATCATCCCAAAAAACCAAAGTACTTTGTGCAATAAAACATTTATATTTTACCATAGAGGATAAATTGGACCCCGCCGCCCCTTCTTCTTCTTTCTTCATTCGTAACCCCGATCCTGAACTACTCCTTGAAATCGATTCCGTGCTTCTGTCTTCGCTTATCATTTTCATCAACTCTTTGCGCTCCTGTTCCTCTTTCTCATGCGATATCTGGTATTTGTGTGTTATTACTAATTAACTTGTTACAATATTTACCTATCTTCTTCACATAGTGTATCATAATTGATTCCACATTCCAGTGCATGGAGCATACCCTGTAACCCTGTATTATGCCTTGTTTATCAGTTACTATATGTTTACCCATTTTATCCACATAGGGTATCATAATTGATTCCAAGGCATACATGTATACCCTGCATACCCATGTTAGGCGCATTTAGTGAAATATTGTTTAGGGATTTAGCCTTAATTGCGTTTTATTACCAGTTAACCTGTTACTATGTGTGTGTGCCCATATTATTCACATAAAATATCATAATTGATACAATGGCATTCATATCCTTGTTAGGCACCTATAGACAAATTCTTTGAGGGATTTTGTCTGCATATAATTAGTATCATAGTATGCTTAATATATGAATCTCTTCCTTCAACGCAACACCATAGACAGCACACTAATGACCACTGGGTTGGAGCAATTGCCGGTAAATGTCTTGCCCAAGGACACATACGCCCATTGGTAGCAGCAACGAGCCTTGAACACATTACCTCTGGGCTAGTGGCAGGTGTAATGACAACTTTGCGTAATATTTATCACCACAAAGTTAAGATGCATTCCTTACACTTAGATTACCTGCACTGTTGACTTTTTATTACTAAGTAGATTTTCAATATTTTTTCCCATTTCTTCAAAATCTGAGTCATCAGCGGAACTACTGTCTTCATCAGTTGAAAGGATGTCTCGCGAAGATAGAACTCTGCGTGTGGTATGTGGGGATTAATAAATAAATATAGACCGTTGCTGTATCTTAATTGTATATAACAAAATTTGAAAATAAATATTAAGATATAAATTGTTCCTATATCATAACTATACATAACATGAAGTAAAAAACATGGAAAAAGATAATTGGATAAAACACTGGTTGATATATTGTAAAATTAATAGCAAGATATACCATGTTGATCTGGCATATTTCTAAATAATGATATATAATATGTTGGTAATTGGTATATGAATATCACAACTCTAAATAACAAGACTTAACTATTTCTATAAACAGTAAGTGATGCAAAAAAAAAAATGTAAATTAAAAATGAATCACATCATATTAAAAGTGTCAGTTTTTATAAAAACTATTCCTATATCATAACTCCAAAAAATTAAATATAAAATGTTGCTTTAGCATAACTATAAATAACAAGGAATAATAAAGGAAAAATTAAAAATTAGTATAAATAATATAAACAGTGGGGTGGGGGAAGATGGGACACCTAAACATTGTATTTTCTCGTCCCGGTTAGTAGTAAATAAAGAACATTCAAAGAATTATAAAACTGTATTCTCACAATTCTTATGGACAGTTGTTAATTGTTTAAAACACGAACAGGGTATTTGGATATTGTGTGCTAAAGGTGTCCCATTTCCCCCCCCCCCCCTTCTATATTTTTTTAAATTAGAACTAATTGGTTTTAAATAAAGCATTTCAAAATATAAATAAATATCTCAGCTTTGTTTTAAATCATAGTGATTTGGCTGTTTAATTATTATGTTCATTTTAATTAAGTTATAATTAGTAACAAATGGTTTGGGGCTTAGTGAGGAATGGATATCAGTTCATCATTGAAACAGGAAGCAACCACAGTGATCAGTATTTCCTCTATGATAGGCATTGCAACCACATTGTAGGGTTCTATACTGTACTGTAAGCATGTATGAATGTGCAGGAGTTTAATATGGTGAAAACTAGCTGTTTAAATATTTAATATTTAAGTTAAATAGAACTGACTACAAGCGTGTTATCTGCAAGATTGGTGTATGTTGTATTGTTAAAATATATGAATGTACAGCAGTTTAATAGGTTAAAAAAATGTTGTTTAAATATCCAATATTTAAGTTAAATAGAACTGACTACAAGCGCTATCTCCAAGATTGTATGTTGTATTGTTAAAATATATGAATGTACAGCAGTACAAACATACGGTATATTGTAATTAAATGTGAAAATATTTAATATCTAAGTAAGAGAAAACGTTACAAGTGTTTTATCTGCATGACTGGTATCTAATATTAGGAATTAGAACAACATATGTTAACACTAGTGTTGTATGCTATACTGTAAGCATGTATGAATGTGAAGCAATTCAATATACATTGTGTTCAACTAGTGTTATGTATATGTTTACGTAAGAAATATAGCAGGACAGAAGTTGGATATATATGAATTGTGATTATGCCAATTATTAAGAATTGACATTATTGTTGTATCTGTATGCTGTATTGTTAGCATGTGCATGCACAGTAAGTTCAATATATACTGTATTTAAACGGTGGTATGCCATATGTTTGAGTAGGAATACAGTAAAGCAGGACAGTAGCTGGTTATATATGAGTTGTGAATAAAAGGGTTTATGTAAATAGTATTGTGGGCTGTTGTGTAAAGTAAAGGAGACATATGGTATAGTGTTACGTGGACTTATTGAGGCATGAAGTGGAAGTTTGTGGCGCGTTGTGCGTGTGTTGAATCATCAGGTTGCGTGGGGTTGCGTTTTATATAATATGAAGGTGTTGCGTGTATAATGTAAAGGTAGCCTATATAATGTAAATGATACGGAAATGTTATAATGTAAATGTAAAGTAGAGGTATATAATGTAATGTTAAGTGTAAATATAAAGGAAAGGTATATAAAGTAAAAACATAATGTAAAATGTGAACCATCAGTTTAAATGTGTATGTGTTTTATTAAAGGTGTATTTGTGTTTAGCTTTGTAAGGTAATGTAATTATCAGCCAAGATGGAAATCATTAGAAATTTAATTATATATTATATGAGCTGTCAGTTATGTAAACATTAAGGAATATTAGAACAAATATTTTAGCAGCTTTTCTGGTATTAAAAACATTTGTAAACTACGTATTATCAGTTGAGCCGCTACAAGATTAATTACATTATGCCTGGTAGCAGAAGTAACATAATATGTATGGAAATGGTTCTGGGTTTGATAAATCCCAGAAATATAAGCATGAATGATTGCGATATGCTTGAATAAAGACGAGTTAACAAATATTCTTGGCACACAGGGGCTCACGTGTGCTTTACTTTGCTGTGAAACGAGCGTAACGCGTTTTAAGTTGGTTTGGCTTTTATGTTTGTTTAGTTGGATGATGGTTATATTGAATATGGGAGAACTAAGTAAACAAGTTACATAATGCGAGGTGTATGGGGTTTATGTGAAAGTTAAACACTCAAGAAAACTTGAGATGACTCATGGTTGGGAATTGGGGTATAAAGGCAACTGGACAGTAGATTAGTGGCATAGGATGTAGGTCTAATGTTAAACAATTGTCAGACTGTTACCAGATTAAATTGACTTGAATAAAAATCAGGACAAAGGAATTACATAATATTACAGAAAGAAACGTCCATTTAATTAACTTGATTAGATATAGGTCTAATGTAAAACGATTGTCAGACTGTTACCAGATTAAATTGACTTAAATAAAAATGAAGGACAAAGGAATTACATAATATTACAGAAAGAAACGTCCATTTAATTAACTTGATTAGATATAGGTCTAATGTAAAACGATTGTCAGACTGTGGCCTGATTATATTGACTAAAATAAAATCAGGGAAAAGAATTATACCTGAAGAAATTTCTATTAAAATAACTGGATATCAGATTATAAGCAACCGGAAACAGGTATCTAATGTTACAATTGACAAACTGTTGGCAGATTATATGAACTAGACTTGGTTAAAATCAAGGGGAAAAAATATTAAATAAAATGTATATTTAAGTAACCAGATAGCAGATTATGGGCAACAGGAAATATATTCCACTAAAGCAATTGACAGACTATGGTCAGATTATATAGGCTTACATAAAAATCAGGAGAAAAAGTTTTTTTATATTAAAATGCTCATTATAGTAACTGGATAGCAGATTATAAGCAACGGGTTATAGGTTTAATAAAACAATTGACAGACAGAGCGCAAACAATATAGGAGTTGAAGTGTGCCAATATTTGAGCTTCGTTTATCATCTACTTTAAAATAATAAAATGTAATAAATAAATAAACAGAAATGAATTAATATGTTCATTGTGTGACGTGTTGGACTACTTGGTTGTGGGAAAGTTTTTATAAAAAAAAAATTCAGTATAATATGTATATATATTCGTTTTTGTTAGTACAAGCTGATTTAAAATTATCAGGTTCCTACAAAAATTTATGTAAATGAATTTTATTTAAGCAAAGTATATTACTAAATTATTGTTATTAAATGGTCAAACATATGCTGCTGAAAAAATACTTTTAAATTATGATTTTATTAGACATTTTTTTAAATAAAAACTATTTTGTACAAGTTTTATTTAAATTTAGAAAGATTTTTTTTTAATGAAAATTTCTAATATCATTTTTTAGAAATTAGTTTAAAATTTATTCGATTAAAATATTAAAATGGACAGAAAATCTGATTCAATGAAATTGGTTGAAGATGAATTTGATGAAGAAAGTTTAAGCGATGGAGATGAAAAAGTTGAACTTCATAAATTGAAGATCACTAAAGCTAAGTCAGGATTAATGGGTCAGTTTGTACTGGATGTATTAAGTTAATGCGTTTTGTTTTTGTGATCTTAAAATCGCTTTTGGGTATTTTTTGTTTTAATGTGTGGCTGACAAATTAGATAACATTAGAGAAACCACGAGTGAGCAGATTATAAACATAAAACTTAATATTGTATCAGAGACATTTAGGCATTTTTGTGATTAGCATCATTTGTAATGGTATTTTAATTGTGGTTTACTCTTGTTCAAGACAGGCAATTACATATGTAGTAACTTGTAAGCGGGCACAAGGCGTATGGAACAGAACACCCGTGTTATAACGACTGTCGTTACCCTGCATGAGAGGATAAATAAGTTACAAACGTGGTAACTTGTAAGCGGGCATGAGGTGTATGAAACAGAACACCCGTGTTATAATGACTTGCTTTGCCCAGCCATGCGTGGATAAATCAAATTACATTGGTATATTGAACATTGTGTTTACTGCAGGTGGATGTGGCCAGGTTGTTCTATTCCTAATGTTCTGGGTGGTAATGATGGGCATATGCATGCTTACCATGCATATAGTGGCAAGGAGCGACCCGCATCGACAAACATTGATGATAATCGCTGTTTCTTGTGCTTGGATTGGACTCGCAAATATTTTCGCAGTGGCCGTTTTTATCATCGATAAATATCAATCGTTCAACAAACAACCTCGATTGTCGGAAGCGCTCGTTCACACACAATTCGCACTAGGTGGCGTTGTTGGGGGGTGGCTCGCGCTGTGTATGACTTGCTATCGCCCTCCAGGGATTAAAAACGAACGAATCGCCGGCTTTATTTGTCGGGGAATGTTTTGCTCAGCGATCGGGGTAACACTGATTGTGGTAACCATTGTACGGGTGGTCGTGCCCAATATACAGATGATGTTTGGATGAAGGGACTTTATTATGCATGGGCGCCAAACTTTTGAAAATGCAGGGGAGGCGGGATAGTTAGATACACCATAATGTGACAAATCTAACTTCTTGGTTCTCATGTTTACCGATTAATTCATTTCTAGGAGCCTGTTCTAACTTATTGGTTGTAACGCTTACTGTTATCGTATTCCTATTGCAATGTTTCATTGTTTTTACATTTATATAAAACAAATCGAACTTATTGGTTGTAACGTTTACTGATTAATGGCAAGCAGATGTTTTTAAGCCTGCCACCCTGCCACCCCTGGTTTGGCGCTTATAATATGATGTATTCAGCTTTACTAACAAGATGGTCCACACACCAAGTTATATATAAAGTACTGTGGGGTAAGATGGGTGCCGTTATCACATAAATCTCCCCATATTTTCAATTGTGTTTTTAACAATTAACAACAATAGTTTAAAGTCCATGGCTACCATTATTTAATTCTGTAAATTGTCTTTGTTTACTGCCAAATGGAACAAGGAAAGAAAATAAAAATATGTCCCATCTTACCCTATCCTACTCCAAATTAAACTTTGTTTATATTATTACTTGCATAACACACGTATTATGGTGCTGAAGCATTACAGACCATTTTATATTTAAAATATTGTCGTGCAATTTTATCTGGTGACCTTCATACTGTACATTATGTTTCCGAATAATAAGTACAAACTTCCGAAATAAAGATTTTGATATTTTATGCCGAATATTGTATGTGCTGTTTTGATATTAAACAATGATATATAGAGTGCGGTGTTGGAAGCAAGGAGTTTGTTAGGATAAATGAATATATATACATCAATTGTCTTTTGTTTTAAAAAAAAAAGGATTTTAATTTGGGTTTTTGTTGCTGGGGTTATATATATGTATACAGTAAGAACGCATGTATGGCATATTAGTTTAATTGTATTAGTTTAAGAAAAAGAAAAATAGAAAAACAATCACCCACGAAGTCAGATATGAGGTAATTTCCCAGCATGCACACTGTGTAAGAAATAAAACACTCATGTTATAATTAGACCACCTGACTATTCCCTTGCATATAGTAAATAAAGCATCAAAATAAAGAAGCAACTAACTTGTTCTGTAAATCGAATATCCGTTGGCATTCCTCTTTATATTTTTCTTGGTGTTCGGCCACAGAGAACCTCGTGCCACGAGCGAACTTACTCATCCCACCTTCCCCCGCTCGGGCTTGTTCCGTGGACATCGTACGAACGACATCAATCACTTCCCAACGCGATAACTTTCGTATCTATTGTTAAAATGTGGTGTTTAACTAATAGGGTCAGTGGTGCTACAGCAAAAAAGTAAGGAGGGAAATTTTAACCCCCCCAAATATATTTTAACAAAGTATTTTTTTAAAGGGAAGGAAGTTACCCCAAATGATGCATATTAGATAACTCATACATGAAAGTCATCACATATGTTGTGCAATAGAACACAATTAGCAGCTAAACAGGGCAAGTAAAAATAGTTGCAGGTAAATTTTAATTCAGTAAAAACTAATTCAGTAAGCTTTAAATAAAAGTTAGGCTGCCAAAAAATATAACACAACCACTATGGTTTAAATAAAACCACTACGTGCTCATAATATTATACAACCACTACGTGCTCATTAATCTCATTACGTGCTCAATATTCCCACTACGTGCTCAATAATCTCACCTCTTCATCTGGAACACCAAATTTCTTAAGCAATTGTTTAGCATTGGATAGCGACAATCTACGAAGGTCGGCGTCCGTTCCTGTGACGAGCTTCTTGGGAGGGGCAGGTGCGGATTCTGCTTGCTGAGGGGTTAAAAATATGAATGTTAAGTTATATGTGTGAATTGCTTTCATTGTAAGAATTAAAAAATCAAAAAATATTATTTTTTTTATATCATTGAAAAAACAAACTCCAACACAAGTAAAGTTTTCATGGAATTTTTTTTTTAATCGAAAAAAAATTATTATAAAAAATAATTAAAACTAGTTAATTACTTATGGTGATAAAAGTTACTTATAAAAACTGGTAAAAATTTGGGAGGAGGGGTGTTAACCATAGTGCACGGTGTTAGATGATTTAGCACACTGCACCCGAGAAACTGGGATTTAGTTTTATGCCAAAGTTGTCTCATTACAACAATTGTAAAAATATAAAATAAACATTATATTGTTTTATAAAATAATAAAGAAAACATGATATTTGTAAATCAACTGCTGGGTATTTTCACCTTTGATTGTTGAGGCTTCATTGGAACTTTAACATAAGAGAATCCTTCGCCGCACCCTGTGGGATCTGCAGGTCCTGTGACCTGGGGTTCAATTCATTATTTAGAATAAAGTTGCATGTAAATATTAAGTTCATAAATATTTCTTACTGATAAAAATTAAATTGTACGAAAACTTGTTTAATTAAAATTCCCTACAATAAAAACACACACGAGAAGAACAAACCCCAAGCTTATGTTGCCAATTTATGACCAATAGAAATAATTAACACCCAAAGAGTTTAATGTCGTCTTAGTCAAGGCGCATGTTATCCCACGAAAATTGTTTTAATTTTTATGAAAAAATTGACATGGATTATTAAAAAATTATCATAGTAAATACTCCCAAAATTGTGGAAAAATTGGTTTAATTTTTGAGAAAAATTGAAATATCAACGCTAAAGTATCTATGCACAAACCTGGAGTAAACACTTCCCTTTAATAGCTGATAAGAAAGCACGGGTTGTGTTCCAGGGTGCGTTCAATACTTCTTCATCCACCTGGATATTATATTGGTGGCTATTATTGGGCACGTATCTATAATGGCTATTATCGGGCACGTATTTATAAAATATAGATGCCAATTACCAAGTAGAGGAATACTAATAGCAATTGCTGTTAAATGTTTTGCATTTAACCTGTAACCTCTTGGTTAGAGGCAGCCACGTTAACCACTCCAACCACTATACCATGGCGCTGGGTTATAGTAATAAGATCTATATTACATGAGTGGTAAAATACGTTTTACATAACAAGTGCTGCTAGGTGAGTAGTGGTTGATAAAATGATTGTAACTTATTTATCCTCGCATGGCGGGGCAATGACAGTCTTTATAACACAAGTGTTCTGTTTCATACACCTCGTGCCCGCTTACAAGTTACCACGCATGTAACTTTGTGGGCAATTATTTTACACCACACTTCACATAGCAGGCACACATGGGTAAAAAGGTTGACATTATAATGTCCGGCCTAGGTTATTATTAGGTTGACATTATAATGATGAAAATTACTTTCAACTGATGTTCTTCCTCATTATCATCTTCAGGTTGATACAACATTGTCTTCTCACCATAACCTGCATCTTTCAACCTTTGTTCAGCAGCTATCATGCTGTGAGGGTATGGGGGTTAATGAGGTATTATGTATATTGTGGACTTGTGGTTTAGTGAAGGTATCCTATTCTATGCGGGTGAGGTCCTACAGTGAGACAGGCCATGAAACTTGAGATTTAGGCCAGAGTTAGCCCATTACCCCAACATTGTATATGCACATTCCATTCTATATGGATGAGGTCCTACAGTAAGGCATGTCATGGGGCCTGGGATATAGACCAGAGTTGGCCCATTACCCCAACATTGTATATGCACATTCTATTCTATACAAATGATGTCCTACAGTAAGGCATGCTATGGGACCTAGGATTTAGGCAAGAGTTGGCATATTACCAACATTAAGTATGTGAGACTAGCCGACAATAACAAACAATAACCACAAAGCGCATTACTATGTTTATATAATGGCACTACACGCAATAAACCAACACGAACCTGTAAAACGAACAAGTTTGTTCCGGCGACACCATGGCTCGCATCTCTTCTTCTGTTGGTAATCTAAAGTCATTCTTGATCACCCACCAGTTACTGTCTTGACCTAAGGGGGAAGGTATTGGTGTTATATTAGTATGAACAGTGGCGCAGCCGGGGGGGTTAGGGTGTCGCGACCCCCCTTTTAAATCCCCTAAAAAATTAATTTAAAATAATAAAATAAAATAAAAAATTGAAATTTTTTTGATTAAAACCCCCACCCTTTATTTTTTTTTCTGGCAGCGTCACTGAGTATGAATATCAATATTAATTTATTGGTGCCAAATATTAATATCATACTGTTAAATTAGTGCTAAATATCGATAATAATAGATTAGTCTTATATACCAAGAATTACTTTTGTGTTAAAATATGTTTGGAAGACGTTACAACAGTGGTTATAATTATATGGTCATGTTTGACTTTTGTCTGTTGCATATTTCGTAGCACTTGATTCGAAAGTTATTCGGTTATTAGAATCGTCCAACTTTTTAAGCACTATAGTTCAGGGCAGGATTAACAGAATTTATCATAGTTATAAATGCACTTAATAATTGTTTATATTTTATTTAATAAATACCAAACAAACAATATCTTATCCTTACCTGTTCTGTGGAAATCTGCACAAAGTTTCAAACGTTTGCGAATACTACTCTCAGAGTGGTTGGGAAACGCTTTCCTAATTTCCTCCATTCGTATTTTCTTTGGTTTGTCCGAACTTTTGGCAAACATTCGGTAAATAAATACCTAAGAAAAAATAAAGTAAAACCAAAAATAAATAAAATAAAAAACAAAAAGACAGAACACCCGTGGTATAACGACTGTTGTTGCCTTGCCAAGCCGGGATAAATAAGTTGCAATCATTCATTCAGCGTAGAAAAAAAAAAAAAAATCAAACAAAATATGTCCCTTCCGCTTAAATAAATATGAAAAAATTTAATTAAACAAACTTGTCATCTGTATATAACCAACACAATATAAAAAGGTTAACCTTTTTATTCGAACTAACCTGAAGAAAATCCCTAACATGATTTGTGGCCTTCTTAGAGTTGGGACCTGGAACCTCCATAAGTGGACATAACTGACCGATGGTAAATATGTAGGGCACATGGCGTATGAAGTAGCTGGGGGTGGAATTAGGTGGCTTTATTAACATTTATTCTAGTTTGAGATGCAAGCCAGAGTTGACTATTGCCTCTTAATAATATTGTTAAACAGTTTTGATAAAAAATCTTTCAAACTTTATAAAAAATAACACAACTTTAAACAAAAACAAAAATTTTAAAACAAAAACAAATTTACAGAGGTTCATAAAGAACTTTTTCTGATCAATCTTATAATAAATATTCATCTGATATGCTATAGCCCCATACATATAATAGCCTATTCACATGATAGCCCCATACATATAATAGCCTATTCACATGATAGCCTCATACATATAATAGCTTATTCACATGATAGCCTCATACATATAATAGCCTATTCACATGATAGCCTCATACATATAATAGCCTATTCACATGATAACCCATATATATAATACATACCATTTTTATATACGTTTCAGGTTAAAAAACATCCTCAACAAAGTAAGAAGTTAAAAAAACAACAAATTTACTTAAAATTTTGGATCTAAAACAATCTTACTTGTGGCGGCTTCGAATAATAAGAAAATCGGTTCCGCATGATCGATGCTCATATATCGGGGCTCGGTACATGTTACACTCGAATGCTTGTAGGGATTGTCCCGGGGCTAGGGGGCCAAGGAAGGGTGAAGAATGGGAGAAGACGGTTTCCCCGTATCTGTAGCGGGGTGGGTCGGAGTCCTTGTCGGGTTTCTAGGGGGTATGTTATTGTGTTACTTCTGCTACCAGTCAAAATGTAAATTATTTTTTTTGAGCAAATCTGGTATAAAAATATGTTTTTTTTAACTGTATAGTGTATCGTTCGGTAGGACTTTATCAGGCACAAGGAGTATGAAACAGAACACCCGTTTTATAACAATTGTCATTGCCCCGCCATGCGAGGATAAATAAGTTACATACGTGGTAACTTGTAAACAGGCACGAGGTGTATGAAACAGAAAAACGACTGTCGTTTTCGACCGTACAAACCACCTCATATCCAACGATATATAATAGGAACGTATTATAACAATTGTCGTTGCCTGTCATGCGAGGATAAACAAGTTACATTCAATCACCACCCACCCTTTTATGATAATTCTTTACTTTAACAGCCATTCCCACTTGTGATAACAGGGGTGGATATTCCTCACTATACTCAGCTAATATAAGATGACCATCAAGTGCAGATAGATCATGAAGACTCCTCATAAAAAAGACTTCACCTCCTCCGGATGCTGCTCGCTCCTGCTCCCGCTGTTTCGCTCTGGAAGATGAAGATTAAATTTAAACTACTTTCCAAGCTAGAGTCCCGTTTATTACTCTACTTTATTTTATGCAAGCAAGTGAGGGCCTTAGATTTGGGCCATTTTGGCCCATTACCCCAACATTGTATATGTACATTCTATTCTATATGGGAGAGGTTCTACAGTGAGGCATGTCATGGGGCCTGGGATTTAGGTCAGAGTTGACTCATTACTCCAACACCCAGTAAGTGATGTCAGTACCCTCTAAGTAATCTAAGTACTGTATAATATTAAATTATCCTCATTTACACACACACACGCACGCACGCACGCACGCACGCACGCACGCACGCACGCACGCACACACATTACATTATCACTCACTTGTTGAATTACTGTTTAACACAACTATATCCCATTTCACAATTTAATTTTGTTGTAAAATGTTTATTTCGATCTCTATTTTACACAAACAAACACATTAAACACCACTTACTTTTTCCTCAGATGTTTCATAACACAGTGAACGTTATGGAAACCTGGTTTGGTCATCGGCCCGTGTTGGTATCGACGGAATTGCGGTCGGTGGAAGAATTGTAGTTTGGTTAGATTCATAAACGTGGGGAAGAACATGGGCTGTAACTCCATGGCTGGTATTGAATGCTGAGGTATACATATGGGTTAGTGGGGTATAAGTGCCTAACATGGGTGTGTAGGGGTGATAGTTTAGTATTGTTTAACCATCTCAACAACTTTCATGCTCTCCTGAATGCTTATATGTATATGTGTGTGTTAGTGGGATAGATAAGTTACTAACATGGATGTGTATGTGTGTCTGCATGGTATGATAGTTTACTAATGTATATATATGGGGGGGGGGTTAGTAGGATATCTATAAGTGTTTTACATGGATGTATTGTACATGGTGTGTATAAGTTCCTTGCATACTTTGTGTAGTATAAATTATCTGCCATACTCTTCCAGAAAAAACTCACCAATAAAGTTACATACGTGGTAACTTGTAAGTGGGTACGAGGTGTATGAAACAGAACACCCGTGTTACAACGACTGTCATTGCCCCGCCATGCGAGGATACATAAGTTACAAACTTGGTAACATGCAAGCGGGTACAAGGTGTATGAAACAAAACACCTGTGTCCTAACAACTGTCTATGTCCCGCCACACAAGAACAAACAAGTGACAATATTCAACATCATACTAATACATACAACCTCCCACCTGCAACACACTACTCATTAAACCAATAGACAATGAATCTGACACTGCCTTCCTTGGATCGTAGAAATTATCGTTGGAAAGATTCCAAACATCTTTCTTTGTTAAATTATCTTCAGGCTCCTTATTGTTGCCTGCAATAAATACAACTTATATTATGTTTAAAGTCGTAAATCTAAAAGCATCAACTGGGAGGTATCCATGAATTTACATAGGGGGGCCCGACTCTACTTTGTTGAAACTTATATGTCGGACTTATATTTTGGAATGAATATTCTTGCTTCAAAATAAACTTGGCAGCCATCCATAAAAGTTGTTGTAACAGAACTAGAGTCAGATTTTAAGCTGTACAACTTACATATAGTTAGTGCAAAGTGGGACTTGTTTTTATTTTCGCAGCATTTACGGAAATGGTTCATTTACCGACTTGTATAATTATCATTTAAAATACTGTTGCAATTAGTCCCCAGAAAAAAAGTGTGCGCTTATCCTAGCCATTATTTAGTGTACTGCAGTTATCTTTGGGCTTGAATTTGAAGCAGTACAGATAGAGGTATCCTTCTATCACTGTTATTAAATGTTTATTTACAATTTCATAAAAGTAAACAGTTACCTGACTTTCCAAGTAATAGTTTAGCTTTTTTCTGTGCTTCTTTTTTAGAATCTTTTGATTGAGGGCTGTTACTGTAATGAAATAAATCAGTTTACATGTATTTGTATATATGATAAAAACGCTAACTTTAATCACTGTTTATTTAACCCTTAATTAATCTGTAAAAAGTGTGGATTTTACTTTATGGAGAAAAGACTAATTTGAGGACATTCAAAAATGTTCAGAACAGTTAAATTAAAATATTACTAAAAAATAAATATAATAAAATATTCCAAAACAATAAATATAACTAAATATTACTAACTCACCAAGATTTTGGCTCCTCTGGGATTGATAGAAATATATTTTCATCATTTGGGTCAAACTTAAACACAGTAGGGGTCGGTATAGTATCCATATTCTGATCGTCCCATATTATATCTTTCTCCCAGTTCCCGTATATTAACTCATAATTATCAATGGGGAAGATGGAACTCACTGTTTTATCGCTGTTTGTTGAAGCTGGGAATATAAAAGGTTGAATGAGTGAATGAATGTAACTTGTTTATCTGCATTTCTCTTTTATACCACAGGTGTTCTGTTTCATACACCTCATGCCTGCTTACAAGTTACCATGCATGTAACTTTGTGGGTGATCGTTATTTTTTTGGTTATTTTGTTTTAATGCATGAATAACAATAAAGACAACCTATTAGTGACCACTGGGTTGAAGTAATACATGAATATTAACCCAAGTTAACACATTATATTAAAGCAAAATACATCTAAACTTTTTTACACTATTACATTAAACAAAGTACCTTTACTTTATTTCAACAATTGCGTTTTTTAACTGTTGATAGTTAACCAGGCATATTATGAACTTGGTATAAACTATATCTTTTATTTTATCATTTAATAAAACAAATCACCTTTATTTTCCTTTAACAAACCAACTGGTTTTTCCATAGTAAGCGTAACAGGTGTCTTCACCCCACCAACCCCATGGGGTAATGCTGTGCGTTGTGTGCTGGTCGGAACCCAACCTGCTTGTGCGGCTCTATCAACCTGTGGCGTCATAGATATCATTATGATGTCATACAATGGCAGGTTGGCAGCCATGAGGGGTCAAGAGTCAAGACCAAACAAAAAGTTTAAAAAAGTAAAAAAGAATAAAAAGTTAAAAAAATATATCTGTATGTAATATATATTTATATATATACTAAAAATCCAATTGTTAAGCGAAAAAAACGATAAAATAATGTAACAAACGGGTGAAATAATAAATACAGTACAAGTAAGAATAAGATCTTATGTTTCATCTTAATCTTACCCTAAGTTTATATTTCTCTTCCGAATCAGGAGTGGTTTGTATGTTCTGTGATACAAGTGTAATGTAAATGAGGTGGTTTATTTAAACTATATAAAAAACTAAAAAAAAAAAATATATTTAAAAGAAACATATATATATATATAAAATGTGAAAGCATAAATATTAGAGTTTTTCATGACCTAGAACTGGTCCGGTAATTTTCAAGACAAAAGTTGTACCGATAAAAAAGCACTAAACTATTAAAAATAACATAAAAATCACATCAAACGTACCATTAGAGGACAAACAGGCTTCATTGGCTTATAATGTGTTGGTAATTTGTAAGACAGTAACTTGTAGCAATGAAAAAAAACAATAAAGTGTTTAAACTAACACAAAAATCATACCAAATTTACCTTTCCCACTTTATGTCTTATATCGTCAGCGTTCCATATTATGTCATCTTCCCATTTCACCTGGGATACCATATAGAAGTGATCAGGTGATGGGAAACCTGGAGCTCCAATCATTGACTTGGTACCATTGAATGCATCACTCTGTATGTGTTACATGCAGGATTTAATGATAGCTTAATGTATATTGAATTCTGGTAGAAAATTTGTTTTTTTTACTTGTTATTTTACAAAATATCTTTCATCACTTTGTAAATGCTACACGCGATTACTTAATGTTAGAATACAGTTTATATTAAAAAGTGATGTTGTAGCTAAATTGTGAACTTTTTATGAGACAAAAATTACAAACAAATTCTTACAAACAAATGTTTAACAATACTTTACAACCAAACTTTACAAAATCTAGACAACAAATTTTTTTACAAAAAAATATTTAAAAAATATTGGCCCAAACAAAACTCACATCAGGTTTCTTTAGTTTGAATCCATAATCAAACCCCTCCCCAGTATCCGGGACCCCCAGCATATCATACCATAACGCAGCGGGTCCGAACCTCCATTCAGGGATGTCAGATTTAGTTGACCCATTATGTCTCGTAATTACCTGGTTCGTTACTTTCTTGGCTTTGATTGGTTTCATCATTGTTAACTAGGAAAATGAATATTCATCGTAAGAATTTAATTTTAAACAAGGCATGTCTACTTTGGAGAGAAAAAAGAGTGTGTAATATTCAGGATCACGAGCAGACTTGGACGGGAGCCGGGAATAAGACGAAAACATTAACTTGGTAAAAAACTTCTATCAAAGTTTAAAAATTAGTTGCGGATATTGTGTATTCCTTGGTTCAATTAATTAAAACTGGGTAACATGAAGTCATAACCTTAAGGTGTGATAAGTTTGTTAAAATTAATAAACTTAGAGAAGAAAAGTCCAATAAATTCTAACCCCCAACAATAAATCCTGACCCCTCCCCCACAATAAATTCTAACCCCCACAATAAATTCTATCCCCCACAATAAATCCTGACCCCCCCACAATAAATTCTAACCCCCCTCCACAATAAATCCTGACCCCCCACAAATAAATCCTAACCCCCAAAATTAATCCTGACCCCCCACAATTAATCCCACTAACCTCTTCATCGGTTAAACATTCCTCTTTACTCGGTGTCCTCCCATCTTCCACTTCCCATGGAGGAGGTTTAGGATCCTCATGTTGATCCTTGGAACCATCCGCTCGATTCCTCTTCTTCTTCCTGCTCCTACAGTTCCTCCAGATGTTGGGAAGAGAGGATTGCTTGCGTGCTCCAAAGAGACGGAGAAACCGAAGGACCTGCATCGGATGTTGTACATTTTAAAATAAAGTTAAAAACCAAAAAATTAAAAAAAAACACATTTTAATCAGTTATAAGCTCCAGCGCTACAAGCTTGTATTGAATAGGTATTTATAAAAAGAGATTATAAAATTTGAAATTAATGTTAAAAGGACTATAAGGTGTTGAAAGTTGGACTGTTGGTTAAAGTTAAGGTTTAACAATAGCAACTGCTTTAAATTAAGGTTGAAATCCTGGTTTCAACAACGTATTAAAAGACGGGATAGTTAAAGACGCATTGAAAATGGTTGAATTACGATAATTACAAAAGAAACAGAACCTGGTTCGGACGAAACTCTGGAAACAGTTCCTGGATATCAGTGTTGTTCACTTTATTCTCCAGAGCTTTAAGTTTTTGTTCAAATATAATATCTTCTTCTGATAACTGGTTTTGATGCAGTTTCTCTTTTCGCCTCTTTCTCCTTTCTTGTTTGGATAACCCTAAACATCATTCTTGATTTATTTCTTTATCATTTATACTTAAAAACTGAAGAGAAAGATTTCAACATTAAAACGACAGTCGTTATACCGCAGATGTTATGTTTCATACACCTTGTGTCAGGTTACGATTTCCTACGTATGTAACTTACTTTATCCTCACGTGGCCGTAAAAACGACGGTCTTTATAACACGGGTGTTCATACACCTCGTGCCCACTTGTGAGTTACCACATATGTAACTTTGTGGGTAACTGTTTTTTTTATATTGTTGTATGGTTGACAATTTAGATAACCCATTGGTGACCAATGACCACTGGGTTGGATCAATTGCTGTTAAGAGTCTTAGTAGTAGCAGCGTCAAGCCTTGAACCTAGCACCCTAACCACTGTACCATAACACCATCATATATTGAACATAAAATACCTGTCTTCTTCTTATCAAAACTTCCACTTTGTCGCTTATATTCAGGATCCGATGATTTACGTTCCGGTGAAGAGCCCGATGTCCTTGTGGTGTGCGTCACGATGGATGGGAGAATGAAGTCATCGGATGCTCCTTTCATCTTTATTTCATCATTTGGTTTCAAACTTCTGGATTTGAAAAATTAAAGTTAAAAATCTTAAATTCAGAATTATATGCGAAATATTATAATTTTTAATTTTTCTGCAAGTTTTAAAATCTTCAAGCTTTTTTCGCTTTAAATTTCTGAATAATGTTTAAATTATAGAATTAACATCTTAAATTTTGAATTGTTAAAAAATAAGAATTTTTTAATTTTCAACTAGTTTTGAAATCTTTTTCTTTATTTTGCCAGCTTTGAACGTCACTCTGAGTAGTCAAGATATTTTAATTTCATTTCTAATTTTTTCAACAATAAT
The DNA here is from genome assembly GCF_009617815.1 of Ciona robusta. NCBI lineage: Eukaryota > Metazoa > Chordata > Ascidiacea > Phlebobranchia > Cionidae > Ciona > Ciona robusta. The sequence continues at coordinate 777,147 of NC_143248.1, forward strand.
TCGTATAAATAAATACACAGTTAAAAAACCATGATTTGGGACTTACGTTTTATTCGATGCCACAGGTTGGAACGTTGGTTGGAACAAATTACTTTTGTCGTCTTCGTCATAATCTTCAACATCATCTTTATGGCTGGCTGTTTGGTTCATATAACTTATATTAGGAGATAATTCAGTCATGTTGTAAGTAAGACATATACAGACACTTATATATTCAATTTATATAGGTAAAGATGATCATAAATGTAACTTATTTATCCTCGTGTGGCGGGGCAACGGCAGTCGTTATACCACGAGTGTTCTGTTTCATACACCCCAAGCCCAATTATAAGTTAAAACTTATATAACTTTGTGGGTGATTACTTAGACGACAGACGAACCATGTTTTCCAGACGTTTAGAATCCGAAATATGATAGAAATTTAGAATAATGTTATTAGATTAAAAGTTACCGTGAGTGAATGATGATGTCAGTAATTTCATATCGGGGGAAGTCCCTTCATCATCAGCAAGCTCATTTATATTAGAATAATCAATCGCATCCGGGGCAGAACTGATTTTCTCTGAAAATTATTCCAATCTTTTTAAACAGAAATTATACAGGCTATAAATGGGCACAAAAATCGGCCCGAAAATGAGCAAAAGTATTATTTCCAAGAAATAAAGCAGATAAAGTGATTTTTCCGAAATGGTATGCACACAAGCATCTCCAGCTGCCTACCTTCCCCCACATTACTTGTACTTCCACTATGCTGCTCATCTTTGGTTATTTCATTCACAAATTCACCCAAACCAGCAAGGGTGCTTAGCTGGACAAGATGGTTTTTGGATTTCTGAAATAAAACACAACAAGCATGATTTACACATTAGATAAATAAATATGTCCTATCTTACCCTACTATATATTAGATGATTGCATAGGTGCCTAACATGGGTATGCAGGGTATGTATGAATGCCCTGGAGTTGGTTATAATACACTTTGTGAATAATCTGGGTACACACACATAGGAACAGGTAATTGGTAATAAGGCAACAATTAAAAGTAATACCATTGGAATATGACCTAAAGAGCATCTTTGATTTGCAAACGATGGCCTATATATGCTAATATGCATAGCTTGTACATAATATTGATTTTAACATGCACTTCAGTACTTACTTCATCTAAAATATCAGTTTCCAAATGTCCATGTTTGTCAATGTTCCCAAACATAAAGCCAACAAGCCCTGTTGAATTATCGCCGTCAGAATCCGAGTCGGACATCTTTGGTCAGTTAACGTCAAAACTATAATAGATGTGTTTTGTAAACTACTGGTAATATAGGTAAAAATCGATAATATTATATTTGAAAATGTAATATTGCCTGCTATAAACTGCAAGATTAACGTTCGGTCCCCTACTACATGTGTATACAAACAACAAACGTACACACACTTTATTTTGATTTATGCGAATGGCGCCAATACTGTAAATCGTGGTGTTTACACACCACAGTATTATGAAGCCATACAAGCTCTGCTGGAGCCAGGAAATACAAAGCACGCTATTAAAAGTAATTCCGACTAAAAATTATTTTTAAATACTAATAAATCCGTAACCTGCAAAAATATATAGTAAATACAACGGAGACTAGGCTCGTAGTGGCAAGTTTCATATGTTTGCTTGTTTAAATTGGGGACCATAATTATACAAACACCTGGCGCAATACAAGAAATAGTTGTTTACTGATCTCTTTACCGCAGTTATAAATGATCCTACAGTATAACATAAATTGAATGCAGCACTCACAAATTATTTTGATAATGCAAAAATGAACATTAATGGCTGTTTTGGACTATAAAGTGTTTGGCAAGTTTGTGTTATAAGTAAAGGTAGAACTATTCAAAATGTTTTACATGGTCTTTATTTACAACTGACTAAACATTTAAATGTGCATTTTACTTTAAGAAAAGCCGCAAAAGCTATAAAAACTTGTGGCGTTTGAAAGATGCCACGAAAATAAACCAGACGCCACGATACCAAACCAGCGGTCCCGAATACGAAATGATAAAAGTTCTCCTGCTCCCATATATTCCAGTCAACTGTGCATATTAATTGACAATGGGTGGATGTTCTTTACCAAATTGTACGGGAAACAACCGAAAAGGAGATAGATTATTCGTATTCCCCGTTAATGCAGAAAGACGCAAAGTATGGATTGACAATTGTAGAATTGAACATTGGGGTTGGACGCCGACATTTAAAAGTCGTCTTTGTGAGGTAAGAATTACCGCCTTTCGGTGTTGGGCCATTTGTAAAACGTTTAAAATCGAGCAATATTTTTGTTTGTTTATTGCTTTTAAACCATTAAGCACATGTATATTGTGTATACTTCATTATGTTTCATTATAATCTTAGATTTAAAAGCAATTTAACCATAAAATATCCCTAAACGAATGAAAACCTACTTGCAAATAACCCATTTTATTGTCACAGACCTTTAAAACCAATCCTACTGCTCAGAATAAACAATTGACATCTTTTTCTGGCTGTTTTTTTTCAATCTTTGTTACTGTAACACTAAAGAGACAAACAAAATTTGGTATAATATTGAATAAATGAATTTAACTTGCTTTATCCTTGCGTGGCCGGAAAACGACAGTCGTTGACTCGTTATTATTATTATGTTGTTTCACAGCACCACTTCTCATCAGAGCAATATGAGCAACACAGAGCTGATGGATTTAAGAAATTAAAACCAAATGCAATCCCCACGTTATTTCAGTTCAATTCTAACTCTGAAGAATTACAACTGCGGAATAAATTCACCAATAAGAAAAAGAAGCGCCGCGCTTTGCAGAAAATTAAAACTGAATCAATGAATAGCGGAAATAGACTTAATTATATCACTGTGAATAAAAGTAATTATAAATCTTTATTTTGTTTGTTTATTATTGGTTTACAAATATGTCTACACAAATCATCAAAAAACGCTAAAACAAAATTAAGTTTTTGTAAATTAAAGTACTAAATAGATAACATAAAAAGATTTTATGTGTATTTTGTAAAACTACAAAACTTATTATTGTTGTCATCTTTTTTAACTTTTAAATATATTAGTTCACCGATTTGACCATTCTTATGGCAAAGAGGTAAAAACCAAACAGAATGAAAATGAGGAAACAAACAATGAAACAGCTGAAACGATAAACTCTTCACTTGAACTTGAGATTGATAAATGTGAAGTAATTGTGGATTGTGAGCAATGTCATAAACTTTATTTAGAAATTGAAGAAATGAGAAAACAGGTAGGAATTAAACTTAATAAATGAATGAATAAAACGTATTTAGTTTGCATACTGGGCCAACTGATTTGTTCCGTTTCATAAACTGCGTGCCCGCTCACAAGTTACCACATATGTAACTTATTTATCCTCGCATGGCGGGGCTACTACAGTTGTTACAACACGGGTGTTCCGTTTCATACACCTCGTACCCGCTTACGAGTTACCACCTATGTACATGTGATTTTTTTCTTTCTGTAATGAATGGCACAATTTAAACATTTTTCAGATTTTACAACTTTATTATCAGGTTTAAACCATATCCTGCTCAAATAGTGTTTATTATAATATCATAATAATACCAATAATAGTGTTTATTATAATGTCATATAATAATACCAATCTTCATCAGTTACTGTACACGGAGCAAAAGTTGGACAAGATGGAAATTAAGTTTCTTGCTTTGCTGGCACAAAAACAAACAGAATCGTGATAAATATTCGTCATAACTGCCGAGTGGAAAACAATAATCATAGCGTTCTGTCTAAAGTTTATCTATGTGAAGATAAAATTGTGAAAAGAAAAACGTTTGTTGCATTCTTGTTGGATATGTTTTTTTATTGTAACTATTGTCGTGTTGAATTTGGCGCCAAATATAAATGCCAAGATTTACTACTAAAGGACCAATTGTATGATTAACTCACAATAATACACAGCTGCAATAAATATAGGTAAATACTATTTGTCAATTAACCGTTATAAACGCCTAGGCGGGATTGTATAAAAACAGAATACGGCACACTAATGAATGAATATAACTTATGTTTCCGACAATGGCGGGGCAACAATAGTCGTTACAACACGGGTTGGTGCAACAAAAGTTAGAGACCATTAGTCCGCCGCAGGTAAATACGCTTGTAACAGAAAGTCTTTGCAAACGCACTCACGCGTAAAGCGGTATCACGTGACACGCAAAATCGGCACTTTTGCGTAAGCATATACATCGTATATCTGCGTAAACAATTATAGCAAGCATAAGCGTATTAATATGGTTGGTTGTTCTATTCCAACATGCACGGGCAATTCTCGTAAAGGAGATAAAATGTACAGGTTCCCTTACGGCGAAAGGAGAGTCTCCTGGCTCGCAAACTGCGCAATAGAGGGTTGGGAGCCTGGCGCTAATTGTAAAGTATGCCAGGTAGGTCCCTATCACTTAATACCACATAATATTTATTGTATCAGTTATTGACAGTTGGTAAATTTATATTTTGTTCTGGGATTCGAAGTTAAAACGGTATAAATATGTATTTAGTTTTGGGTCCCAGGGGTCCCTTTATGAGTATTGAAACAAATGGGCAAATTTGGGTTGTTTTTGCTCAAGTCAAGTTATTTGAACATTCATTCTCCACAAATGGTGCCAACACAGTTGTCCCTTATGGGTTGTCTAAATTTTTTTTTAAAAATCTAAAATACCCCCCAAAAACACACCAAAAAATAACCACCTAAAAGTTACACAGGTGATAACTTGTTCCCTTGCCCTACTATTTAAGGATAAATGATTTAATGCGTTCATGTTTTACCGTAGCATCATTTTGAACCAAACCAATTCAAAACAAATGAAGACGGAGCGCGTAAGTTAAAGCGAGATGCAGTTCCTACAAAGTTTCATCATAATTCAAACTGTGAAGAATTAGTTAAAAGAACACCTCGTGCAAAAGGTTAATGTAATGCATCTAAATTTAGTTGTTGAAACGTGTGCTATTTAGTAATTACATACTGTATATTAATTTAAATCTGCTGCATTTAAAAAGTAAATGTAACAGTATATGATGTTGCGGCCAAGTAGGCTATGTTTTAAACATATTTGCAAGGAGTCTACCGGCATTTTTGTTCTAGTGATTAAGGGCCTTTAAGATCACAAAAACGTCGGAAATTTCCTTTTTACAATCTTATATAATTAATACTGTTTTTATGCAGTGCTTAGTAATGCAATGTCACTCCTAAAGAAAGAGAAAATAAAAGAAGAAATAGAAAAAGACAAACAGGATGAAATACAAGAAAGACGCGTTGTAACAGTTAACAAATCAAGGAAAAGAAGATCAAAACGTCAAATCATAAAACAAGATAAGAAAACAAAACAAATTAATTTCTTGGATTTTGATTTCGAGGGATATGAAGTGAGCGTTCAATGCACAAGATGTGATTGTTTGCAGAAGGAAGTGGATTACTTGCAACACCAGGTAAAGATAAATTATACACAAAGTTACATACATGGTAACTTGGGAAAAGCATTTTAAAACATAACATCCATTTTATAATGACTGTCTTTGCCCCACCACGCAAGGATAAATTAGTTATATACGCGGTAACTCGTAAGCGGGCGTAAAGTGTATAAAACACAACACCCTTTTTATAAAGACCGTTGTTGCCCCACCACGCAAGGAGACACAAGTTCTATTTATTTATACATACACTTGCAAGTGTTGCTACCCTTTATTACACTAACTTTTATTGCTTATTATTTCCAGTTATTTGGCATGCAACAGCGTGTGGGTGAATTAGAACAAGAACTTTCAAAAAAACCAAGAAAACAACTGTTGGCAATAAAGTGACGTAAAGTACAATATGTGGTCACATCATGAGTTTAAAGAGATATGTGCTGTTTACAGACAATTATGTATTTGAATATTCTGTTCAACTCTGATCAGAACACTGCCATATATTCTACCACTTGTTTTACTTGTTGTTGTCATGAATGTTGAATAAAGTTTTATATTATTTTTAAAGTTGTATAAATACTACTCAACAAGTTATGTATGGAGGTAGCAAACTTGAATAGGTGGATTAATGGGGCGTTCCTAGGTCCGTGGCATTACCCTTTGTAGGACCTCAATGTTAGGGTAATGAGCCAACTCTGGCCTAAATCCAGGTCCCATGGCATGCCTCACTGTGGGACCTCAACCATATAGAATGTGCATATACTATGTTGGGGTAATGGGCCAACTCTGGCCTAAATCCCAGGTTCCATAGTGTTACCCACTGTAGGGCCTAAATCCCAGGTCCTCGACAAGGACCTCACCCATATAGAATAGTACATGCCTCACTGTAGGACCTCAACCATATAGAATGTGTATATACTATGTTGGGGTAATGGGCCAACTCTGGTCTAAATCCCAGGTCCCATAGCATGTCCACTGTAGAACCCCACAAAACATAAATGGCGAACTTTAATATTCAGATCTGACAAGATAACTTCTAAAAACAGTCATTTAAGCAATACTGATATATACCATACACAAATAACCCAAACAACAACTGCTAGATTAGCAATACACACGTCTAAATACAATCGAAATTCTGACGGTTAGCATACACTAAGTTTTAAGACTTTAACAAAATAATAAACCATTTAATTGAGTATTAACTGACTTGGTAAGTTTCATTACCAAACAATAACACAATAAATTTTGAAGGCCCTTGCCAATTTAATGTACACTTTATTTCAGGCATTTAATATAATCTTAAAAAGAAATAATACGAAAAAAGTTTAGAAAGTGTTGCACGATTTCATTTTACGCAAGTTACGAACTGGCTACATGAAGAGGAGCCAGCAAATTGCGCAACACACCACTGACTTAGATTGGTGACTGCATTAAAATAAGCGTTTTTGTCAACCAAGAAAAAATATGAATATCTGGTAAAAACGAAGTGGGGCAGTGTAACAACTCGGCTGCCTTTTGTATATTGCTTATTATGTTGGGATACAAGCACCTCTAGCCAGGGTGCCAATAAATAGAGTTGAAAGTACCAATGTTTCCGAGTGTTAATCCATGTTCGAGTACAATGGGTTGATTAAAAGCAAAGTGTAACACAGTATCACATCCGACCTGGCGTGCAATTGGGAGCCACTGTACAAAAATAAATAACCGCAGAAAATGATCGGCATCATTTTCAATAACAGTCACTTGAAGGACGTCATGCCACGACAGGGGATCCCTTGTTTGTTCATCCTCACTGCTAGCGAGGCAAGCAACAGTTTTCGGCGAAAATAAAAATCCAACAATTATAGAATAGAAATGCTCTGAAATGTTCCAAAAGCAACAACAGTATTCTGCTATTTATACAAAGAAAAACATGGCGCCATTTTATAAACTCGCAGGCCGATTCGTAAGATGCATAAAAAATAAAACAAAACTTTTTCATAAATGAATGAACATCATGGCTTAGAAAAACAGGAGTTGCTCTGACGTTCGATAGAAAAACCTGCATAAATTAGAAGAAAGAAGAAAAAATAAGTGGCCAGCAACACTAGATATCAGTATTGCTTATTCATTATTCGTAACAAACTTCTCCAACCCATCACTGCTTGCCATCATGTCTTGCCCTGATGAAAGCTGGTTGCTGCCATCAGCAAACACCATATTATGACCCATCGTGTTGTTCATGCCACCCATAGTCCTAGTGAAGCCAGACATCATAGGCTGGTTGTTGTTGAAGTGTTGTTCCATAGGTGCACCTCCCATGGTTCCGTGCATCATACCAGCAGGTTGGTTCACCATTTGCACCTGCCCTGAAAGAGGGGTCGTCCTTGTATTACCCGTGGCATGTGGCGACATCTGTGGCAACCTGCCCTGTGGCATGGGTTGTGAGGGAGGCCGCGACGGCGGCACGTTCTGGTGCACGATGCCACTCTGCATGCCCTGCATGTTCATCTGCTGGTGTTGGTTTGCCACATTTTGTTGCATCATAACTTGGTGAGGTTGACCGCCCTGTTGTCCCATCATGGTAGGTTGGTTTAAACTGTTCATACTCTGTGGCATCTGTGTTTGCATTATCTGCCCCATGTTATTCTGCATTCGCATTCCCATCTAATAAACAACAAGTTATTTAAAACCCTTCAATTACACAATTGAAAAACAACACAAAAAAGGCATGAAAATATGAAACAGAAGCGTGGTATAACGACTCGCTGCCCAACCACGCGAAGATAAATAAGTTACATTAATTTTCTTTTCTTCAACTTACATTCTGGCTTCTAACTATCCTCTGTTGTTGTTGCTGTTGTTGTTGTTGTTGTAACCTTATTTGCATGGCAGTTGTTGTGTTGGCACCCGGCACCATGCGTTGGTTCGCAACAGCCTGTGAAACAATAACGTTACGAACAAAATCAAGTTACTATGTGTTTGAAGCAACAAGATGACATGCAATCTTGTGGGACAACGGCAGTCGTTATAACACCGGTGTTCATACACCTTGTGCTTCTGAGTTACCATGTGTGTAATTTTGTGATTCCTTTGTTTTTATGTATGGCTGAAAATTTAGACAACCCATAAGTGATCACTGGGTTGGAGCAATTGCCATTAAGTATCTTGTACAAGTGCAAACAGGTCCACAATAGTAGTTGCATTGGGCCTTGACCCTGTAATCCTTTCGGCTAGGGACAGGTGCGCTAATCACTGTGCCACGGCACCCATTTATACCAGGAGTTTAAAAACACAATTCATCGAACACAATCAGTTATTCCCACCTGTGAATATGGGGGTGCTGGTTGTTGGAATTGTTGTGGTTGGCCTTGATGTTGTTGTTGTTGTTGCTGTTGTTGTTGTTGTTGTAACCACCGTTGTCGTTGTTGCATATGTTGCACGTTGTTCATTTGACCTTGGATCTGCTGGGAATAATAGTCATTGTTATTCCATGTTGTTGCAACAATAGTAAAATGAGATTATATTTTAAAATATTCACTTGAATATGATTTGTAAACTTTGACTGTTGAAAAACAAAAAGTGCTAAAAACTTGCTTTTGGATGAAACATAATGTCATTTATTTACATTTATTTGGATAAAGAAGCGTGGTAGCTACACCATTTATAGACAATGTCAAACCAGCACGAAATTAAACCTTTTGGTCCATTACCCCAACACTGTATATGCACATTCTATTCTATATGGGTGAAGTCCTACAGTGAGACATGCTATGGGACCTGGGATTTAGGCCAGAGTTGTCCCATTACCCCAACATTGTATATGCACATTCTATTTTATATGGGTGAGGTCTTACAATGAGACATGCTATGGGACCTGGGATTTAGGCCAGAGTTGTCCCATTACCTCAACATTGTATATGCACATTCTATTTTATATGGGTGAGGTCCTACAGTGAGGCATGTCATGGGACCTGGGATTTAGACCAGAGTTGGCCCATCACCCCAACACTGTATATGCACATTCTATTCTATATGGGTAAGGTTCTACAGTAAAGCAAGTTACGCCATAGTTGGACAATTTCAAACACAAACCTGTGGCATTTGTTGAAGGTTCATGTTCCCAGTTTGTTGATTCATGTTCGGCATCCGGATGTTTTGTCCCATCGGTGCGTTCGTGTGGACGATGTTTTGACCCATATTCCCCCCAACTCCACCCTGTGTAATGTTAACTGGTTAAACTAAAACTGTGGAACATGAAATAAACAGTTAAACAAGTATGTTACTGTTACTTTTTAGCCAACAGTTAAACCAAAACATTGAAAAACTTTATGCGAGTTAAAAGTGTATAATGAAGTAAATTTATCATTTTTACCAACAATACTTTTATCCATGAATGCGGTTTTATACAAACACCCATGATAAAGTATACTAGTATAACGATTTGTTCAATGCAGACTTAAATGATCTGGTGCTACGAAAACGTAACCAACAGAAATCACATGAGTACTACTAGTGGTTGGACTTGATTTTTGTTGGTTATGTTTTCGTAGCACCAGATCATTACTGCATTTCACTATACTAGAATCGTTCAACTATTTGTACATCAGATCAGGGTCAGATTCGCGGAATTTATTACAAGTTTTGCAGACTTTCAAAGGCAGGATTTAGGCCAGAAATTGCCCATCACCCCAAAGGTAGTATATATAACACACATATAAACATGTATGGCTAACATTACCTGCTGTACAGTAAGTACATTCTGGTGGGGTTGGTGTCGGTTTTGACGAGTTTGTTGAATCACTCTCGCAGCAAGTTCCGGGTTCTTCGTTATTAATTTCCGAAGTTTGTCGGAATTCCCCGGTTTCATAACTGGCATGCTGGGACCGGGACTTACCCCACGGGGAATCCCGATATTCTGCTGGTTGGTAGAAGCTACGTTTGCCATGTTCGCCATGGAGGATTGACGCAAGTTAAAGTTGTTAGTGGCTTGCGGTTGGCCGCCCCACTGCCCCTGCATGGTGTTGGGGTTCATCATTGGGCGTTGGGTCATCGTTTGACCCACTGCGCGAGGGAAACCCCCTTGCACAGGGGCAGTAGCGCGGGGGCCAGAGTTAGCTGATGCTCTGGCAAGTTCCTCTGCGTGTTTCGCAGCCATTACTGCCTCACGTGGGGGACCAAACCTAACATTGCCTTGGTAGGAAGTTGGTACGTTGGGATGCGATGGACTGATCATGTTCATCTGGTTTTGTGGCATCTGTATCTGGTGTTGCATCGACATTGGTGAAGCTAAACCACCGGACATCTGGTTCATCATGCCCATTGGACCATTCGTTCTAATCTGCTGTTGGGGCATAGTGGGTTGCGGCATGCCTTTTCCCCCATGGGGCGAGACTAAATGGGTACCAGGTAACTGCTTAGCCATTCCCATTCCCCCTGCGTTGGGGGTTCCAGGTCCCCCATGCTGCGAGCCAGGGGTTCCAGGCCCCACCATGTTATTGATAGGGGTTGCAGGTTGTTCTTGCTTTGGTGTAGCGGGGGCTGCGTTAACATCCGCACCCGGTGTGTGGGGTCCTTGTTGTGCGGATGTTGCCGACATGATGGCCATCCTCCTCCTCATAAGGAAGGACTCCTGTCTCCGATGTTGCTTCTCCTGTCTCTTCATTCGCATCTTGAGGTTGTAGCAGAATGGAACGGCGCATTTAGGTTCCTGGGATCAAATAGATTTAACATAAAACTAAAGATAATTATTGATAAACCTCCAGACTGTACATTGAGCATTAATCATGTGTTACAGTTTCTTTAATGTTTTGCCGCAAAATAAAACGGTTTTGTTCAGTACATTTAGGTTCCTGAGGTGAAATACCTACTATTTTCTTTTCTATTCAATATGGGTAAAGTCCTTAAGGATTTAGGCCACACTTGGCCCAATGTATTTTTTTACTTTTGTTATTTTTATTCAAAGTTGGTTCTAGTTTTATTCGACCAAATTCTAACAATACATTCAATGTGTGAATCACAAACCTGGCAAATCTTGGCGTGGTAAACGCACAGAGCAATAACTTGTTTACAAATCGGACAACCTCCAATGGTTTTCCTCTTACAGCTCTTCGTGTGTGTCACAATCTGTAATATTAATAAGTAAGTAAACTCCTATATATATTGTCACCAAAGCTATTCAACAAATGTGTAACTATAAATAAAATAAAATTAACATTAATAAGCGATGATAACTTATATATACACAACACCCATTGCTGAAAATGGGTGTTTTTTTTAATGAGAAACAAAAGAAAATTTTTTCTTACATGAGTTAGTATTAAAACTGACCAGAAAAAAGGACAAGTTTAAACAAAATGTTTAAAAATTAATGAAAATTGTATCTTACATAGGAGATGTCACGTTTGAATTGAAACTTATATTAACATTTAGCTTGACTAGAACTCTAAGTTAAAGTATCAAAACGTAGTAAGATAACCACCATTCTAGCTGGGTTACGATTTTGCCTATTAAGTTAAAATAAACTTAATAAAATAACTACCTTTTTCATCCTTGGGCAAGCAGGTAAGTTACAGTTAGCATTTCTACATTGGCAAGCATGTACAAGGGAGTTAATGCATTGTTGCACAGCGCGTGTACGCCCCGTTTCCAAGTTACCACTCCCGGGGCCAGGGGACCCAACACCCAATGCGAGACCCATTTGTTCCATCTTATGCTCGTGCCCGATTTGACCCCAACACGTACTACATAGATCAAAGTCCTGAAAATAGACATAATTTGGTTAAAAACTGTAAACGAGTAAACTCTAAAACAAAAAGTCCAAAAATGTATAAAACTAAAAAAAAACTAAAAAAATGTTCAAAAACAAAAGTCTAAAAATAAATCAAACAACTCTTTACTATAGAAACTCACTTTTAGAAAATACAAAAAAGCCTAAAAAATTATATTTTCTACAAGAAAAGATAATTCCCGCAAATATAAAGATATACATACCTCGCACACTGTGCAGTGATATGGAGCTTCTATCCTGTTCTTACAATTATTACAAGTATAATCGAACTTCCCTTGAACATGGAGTTCCACCAACATAGCCATTGTTGACCACTGGAATATAACAGCAAAAAATGAACATCAAAAGTATTTTACAACTAATATATACAAAAATAGGAATTTTTGTTTTTCATTCTTGTATATCTAGCTGGGTTATAATAATTGTATCAATTACGTATCTATTATATTCTACAAGCATAATATACAAAACCAATTTATTTTTAAATACAAGAACTGTGATCAATTCTGCAAAATAAAAAAATCTTCACAAAAAGCACCCACAAAGTTACAGGGGAAATTTAAAGGTACATATTTACCACAATAACAACAAGTCAATTACTTTTGTTCATTTTTCCATGTTTCATACACCCACAGCCAGTGGCGCAGACAGAAAAAAAAGGGAAGGAGGGTTAAAATAAAAAAATGTTCAAATTTTTTTTTTTTTTGGGGGGGTTAAAAGGGGGGTGACCCCCTAAACCTCCCCTGGCTGCACAACTGCCAACAACCATGTATTATAACCCCACACTTACCTTTGTCCTCCGTAGCGATGAGAATTCATAATGTTTCTCGCGAGCCAGTGTTAAGAATGAATCTCTCCCGTCCATCAACTCGCACGGCATCAGCGGATCGGGGTCGGCTATCGAACCAAGCTTACTTATCGTGTCGGCAGCTTGTAAACGGATAACAAAGAAAACCTGGGGTGAAAAAAAACTGGGTTAACAACTTTTCAACATATTTATAAAGACAGGGGGGCTACACATTTTTTGACATAATTTTTGGGGGTAACACACCAAAACCTTCCAGTTATATAAAGTCTTAACATAAACAAAACATGGAGTGAAAGATTCTGTTCAACTTATTAGGTATTCACATTTTTTTTGAATCTAATTGCTACTGAATTTTTGAAAACTAATTTTTTGATTCATTTACTGCATGTTGTTCAAGCCTCAGTGCCGCGTTTTGTTGCATTATAAACTAAGAAGGATTCGTTAAGTAACCATTGTTATCAGTTGATAATGTATGTGGCAACTCCCTATTTACATCAACACAATCTCACTTCTTTATGTTTTTCCATGATTTGATAAAGTTTATCGGTCAAATCGTTCGCCACTTGTGGGATTTTCTTTTTCGCGCTTCTTTGTGAAGCTTTCTTTGTGGTTGCTTTCTTTGTCTTCTGTTTTTTATCGTTCTTCGAGTTTGGGGGGCCCTGTTCGGATTGAAGGGGGGTGAACTTGAATAATCGTGCATGGCGTGAGGCCTGTGGTAAAAACGGCAATCGATGGACTTTATGCAAAGCTTAGCTCAGCATATACCACGGCTTGTCATATAATAATAACAGTCACAAAACCTATATATAAGTCTGGTCTACACTTAAGGTGTACCTTAGTGGGCACGAAGTGTATAAAACAAAACACCCGTGTTATAACGACTGTCGTTTTCACAGCCATGCATGCAAGTTACATTCATTCAAGACATAACAGGTAAAATTATGATACACTAAAAAGACAATTTGGGTACAGATGTAAGATGTACATAAACATTGCTTTGTCTGCATTTAACCTTAGTCTACTTTTAAGATGAAGTCGATACAGCAATGAGTAAAATATTGATTATCACAATCAGACAACCACCATGAACCCACCTCTTCAGCAGCAGCTTGTTCATTCGCCTCCGCTTGTTTCCGATCTTCCTCCTCCTGTTCTAACTCCTTGATACTCTCCTCTAATACATTGGGCCAGAAGTCGCCCTCGAAATACGGGAGTTCCCTCGCAGCTTGTAAGCGATCGTCCTTGGCTTGTTTATAAATATCCTTGTATTCAAGCACTACCTGGTCAACCTGGTGAATACAATGTTTAATTTAAAGTAGGGATGGGCCGAATCGAATCCGAATCCGAATATTCGGCGTTGTTCGACGCATTTTTAGGTATTCGATCGAATCCGAATATGCGTGGTCGAATCCGAATACTTTCTATTGCCCACGAAATACCACACACATACTACTAAATTCGCCAAAACAGTAATTTCGTGATCGTCTGAATATAAAAAATCTTGATTTTACAACCAACAATTACGCGGGTTTCACATTAGAGTTTATAACGTAACTCAGTTCACACAAATTTCGTTCGAATTTACTCTAAGAAAGTAACGAATCGCAGCGCCTACGAACTACTTAATGGCCTATGTTTCCGCGTATGATTTGGTAATTAAAAGCGAAAAATCGTAAAACTATTTTTATTTTAATATTGCAAAATCTTCTGTAACAGTTATAAATAAATGTTGTTTAAATTTTGTTAACTTGAATTAACCAGTAGCAGTAGTTAATTCTACATCTCGTAACAGTGCAATTCACGAAACTCGTAGTCTTGTGCGGTCTCTTTGATCGTGAACCACGTGTTCGTTTGATCGGAAACCACGTGTTTTGTGGAATTTTTATTAACGCGCCTTCAGACTAAAACCGAACTTGTTCGCGTGCGCCTTTTCTCCTTAATGACGTTATTAGCTTTCGGCCTCCGCCTATTCTTTATGGCGCACTCTCAGAAGCTTAGCTTTATACAATGTCCGATTCCATATTTAAAAATTAACGAAACTATTACAATTTATAAATTTTACATGCCTGGCTACAGGTAAAATACGATAAAACAAAATATGAATTAAATTCGACCGTATTCATAACGAAAAATCTACTGGTCAATACAACGTTTTAACTTTGTACTTCTGGATCCTATAATGGTGTAGAAATCGAGTAAACCTTTGATGGCATGTGGCCAATAGCCGGTGCGTCGCCTTTTATATGCACTCGGCCGGCGTTGATTGACAGGTTTTTAATTAATTTCTCGGCTCGCAGATAACGCTACGATAGAACGCTACCAATAGAAACGACGCTGGATATGCACCGGTTATACAATTTCATTTGTTTCACCGCAGTAAATTAGTTGAATGACGTCATCGAATATTCGGATTCGATCGAATATTAGACCCTAGATATTCGGATTCGTCGAATCCGAATAGTTTTGATCTCAGCCCATCCCTAATTTAAAGTGCATTTTTTATACAGCAATATTTTCTTAGACAGTAACATGTAGATAATTAGATAACTCCAAATGTATAGTACTGTGGGTAACATTTATATCGATTTTGAATATATTTTACTGCTGTTATGCATTAGAAAAGGTAGTTTAGGTAACATTAATGATCAAATACAATGATTGATGAGGTAAAAAATTACACACATTATTACTTAAGAATTAGATACATAAACTAATAACACTTAAGAGTTTAAGACACATATGCTTTATTTAACTTTATCTACAACACCCCTCCTATTTGCCAAGACAGTATATTAGACATAGCTTATTGAACACTTTAAAATTGTTCCAATCTCCACCAAAATAAAATCACAACAAATTATAAAACATCCCCAAACAAAATATAATATTGTGGCGGCCCGCCACTTGTGTGTGCGCCGACGCGTACTCGAGTGCCTTTTTCTCACGTTTATCTTCCGTATAAATACCGCGCCTTGTGGTCATTCACCCTCTTAGCTTACCGCTCCAATACAACATTCTGCAACCGCTACAATATAAAGTAATATTAACGCTTACAATTGCTTTGTCCAGCATTTTCTTGTACCATTCTTGTAATCGCTTTGGTTTTGGGATCTTTTGCTCCGGAGGATGGCAATGGAAGACGTAATCATCTCCTTCGCTTGGAGGACAAGCCCAAATATGGGCGAACTCGTATCTAAAAAACAATGGTGTCTAGTTAGGAAAATTAAAATTTCAAAACATAAAAAAATCAATTTTTATCCAAAAAAACAAACAAAAATGCATCTAATATAAAAAGTAGTTTTACTTTCAAACAATAAACAAAAAAGCAAATTACAAAAAAATTAGAATCAATTTACTATAGCCTATATATATATATATATAACTAAAATAACAACTTTTTATCAGATTGAAACTAATTTACCCCAAATTCTTGCAGTATTCAAAATATCCGATCAGAATCTCATGATAGACAGCCGTTCTTAGGTGTCGTGGACGGAAGAAATGAACTGAGTCAAGATACGATAGATACACTCGTCTTTGGTTTGGTATTGGAGCGTCAGACCCGTATTCCTGGTGAAAGGTAAAGTATTAAGGTATATGTTATGTTACTTCTGCTACCAGGCATAATGTAAATAATATTTCATCTAGTATATAAATAAATTTCATAACATAGCAGCAAATTTCCATAGTTTAAAATTATCAAATATTCTGTTACTTCTGCTACCAGGCATAATATATAATCCTTTTATCTGGTGTGTAACGAATTTGCAATTTTCATAGCATTTGCAAAGTTTAAAAACAGCAAATATTCTGTTACTTCTGCTACCAGGCATAATGTAAATAATCTTTTAGCGGCTAAAACTGTTTCATCTGCCCTTCGACAAGACTTCATCAGGAAATGTAACGCAACAATAAATATATATATGAGCGAAAACATTGCGCAAAAAAACGTTCATGTTTTCATGCCGGATGCAGCCACTAAATGATTTTGGCGACTAAAACTTGGTGGGTCACATTTGGTATTGCGTAATTACTTTTATCTACATTGCATATTAAACACTGTTACTACCACTACAGTAATATACATTAGTTGTTACCTGCACATGGACACCAAAGAAACAGATATCGACCCCATCTATTTCCTCAAACGCAAAGAAAGCCTTGGCCTTGTAGGGGAAAGTCTCCGGCATTTCTTTTGAATCAACGAACCTGAAGTTTAAAAGTTGGTTAGGTGATTTAGAACAGAATGTGCATATACAATGTTGGGGTAATAGACCAACTCTATAGGACCTCACCCATATAGAATAGAATGTTCATATACAATGTTGGGGTAATAGACCAACTCTATAGGACCTCACCCATATAGAATAGAATGTTCATATACAATGTTTGGGTAATGGACCAAGTCCCAGGTCCCATGACATAGCTTACTGTAATACGGCAACCATATAGAATAGTAATAAACCCAATAGAACATCTATCTTACTTTGACTTCATCCCAGGTTTTACTTCAACCGTTTTCTCTCCACTGTAGACTGAACGAATGTGAATATAACCAGCTTCGTTATTTGTATCATGTCGCTTGAGATAGCTGTTCACTCTGTGTTCAATGTGCTCACTAAGTTTGTTGTGTGGCAACTTGCTTGCCATGAACCTGTTCGGCTTCCGCTGGCTGCCACGGCTCCGGTGACAATTGTCACACACAAACCTGGAGGGGATATGGTTTAGTCAGTTTTTACCTACTTTAAATTTAAGTCAAAACATTTTACAAACTAAATATTTGATCGTTTTCACAAGAAAGAAGCCTAATTTTATATTGGTTTTTAAATATACATTCCCAGTGTATATTTCACCATGTTAATTAAAACATTTATTTAGGTGTACATTAGGATTAAATAATTTTTTAACAATTTTTTACGCTTTTTATAATAAATTGCTTTATCTGTAAAATTGTAATATCTTTAAAAAGACCCACCCTTCCGGCCATATTTGTGGATTATATAACACACATATGGTGTGTAGCTTCCTTCCGCATTCATCACATTGGACAAACGGTTCGGGATCAAGAACGTCATTTTTCTTCTT
Organism: Ciona robusta; assembly: GCF_009617815.1. Lineage (NCBI taxonomy): Eukaryota > Metazoa > Chordata > Ascidiacea > Phlebobranchia > Cionidae > Ciona > Ciona robusta. The sequence continues at coordinate 795,295 of NC_143248.1, forward strand.
CATAAAATCTCGTTTTGGCACCGAACTAAAAAAAAATTAAATATTGAAACTAAATATATACATAGTGGGATGGGGAAGTTGGGACACATTTAACCTCTATTTTCTCGTTCCATTTGGTAGTAAACAAGGAACATTCAAAGAATTATAAAACTGTATCCTCATGACTAACATAGACCGTTGTTAATTGTTTAAAACACGATCAGGATATTTGGATATTATGCGCCAAAAGTGTCCCATCTTCCCCCACCCTACTATATATAGGCTTAGGTACTGAACTAGAAAGATACATAGTACTGTGGAGTAAGGTGGATACTGGGCACACAATATCTCAAATTGCCTGGATGTGTTGAACAATTAACAACGCTCTTTTAGAGTGGCAGGGATACGGTTATATAGTGTTTGTTTACTGAAAAATGGGATGAAAAAATAAATGAAAATATTAAAATGTAGAAAGTTAAAAAAATTTAAAGTTTTTATTTGTAAAAGTAACCGAACCCTAGATAACACACAAGAAATAAATACAACTTACTTTGATCCTTGGCCAGGTTCATCACTTAGTGAGACGAGGTCACCCTGGATGTCGTTGAAACATTTCTCACAGAAATCGTAACGATCCGATAACAAACCATATTTTGGGGAACTTGAAAAATAAAGGAATTATCATGTGTATGGGTGCATGTGGAACTTGTTTATTCTCTCATGGCGGGGCAACGACAGTCGTTGTGACATAAATGTTCTGTGTCATACACTTCGTGTTTACTTGCGAATTACCATGTATGTAACTTAATTATCCTCGCATGGCAGGAAAATGACTGTCGTTATAACACAGGTATTCTGTTCCGTACACCTTGTGTTTGCTTACTAATTACCACGTATGTAACCTTTTTTATCACATGACGAAGCAATAACTGTCGTAAAACACAGGTTTTCGGTTTCGTAAAACTCGTGCCCGCTTACAAGTTACAACAGGCGTAACTTTGTGGGTGATTATAAAATAAATTAGCCAAAAGTTAATAAAATTCTAACGTTATGTGTTCTATAATTATGGCAAAACACATATTCTTCATGCTGCTCATTCTTACCTGTTCTGATATTCATAATATACAGCACCAGTCTGTATCGTACACAATGCTTTCCCATAACAACACAACGTCATTGGCATAAACTCAAGCTAGAAAATAAAAATTAAGTTTAAAATTTTAAAACTATATATATTATATGAATGCTTTGTTTAGTTTTATTTTAAGCTTATTTAACCTTTCTTTAAATCATAACAAAATTTAGTCGGAAACCAAATAAAAATAATAGTTTGTATAGTAGGGATGGGCTGAGATCAAAACTATTCGGATTCGACGAATCCGAATATCTAGGGTCTAATATTCGATCGAATCCGAATATTCGATGACGTCATTCAACTAATTTACTGCGGTGAAACAAATGAAATTGTATAACCGGTGCATATCCAGCGTCGTTTCTATTGGTAGCGTTCTATCGTAGCGTTATCTGCGAGCCGAGAAATTAATTAAAAACCTGTCAATCAACGCCGGCAGTGCATATAAAAGGCGACGCACCGGCTATTGGCCACATGCCATCAAAGGTTTACTCGATTTCTACACCATTATAGGATCCAGAAGTACAAAGTTAAAACGTTGTATTGACCAGTAGATTTTTCGTTATGAATACGGTCGAATTTAATTCATATTTTGTTTTATCGTATTTTACCTGTAGCCAGGCATGTAAAATTTATAAATTGTAATAGTTTCGTTAATTTTTAAATATGGAATCGGACATTGTATAAAGCTAAGCTTCTGAGAGTGCGCCATAAAGAATAGGCGGAGGCCGAAAGCTAATAACGTCATTAAGGAGAAAAGGCGCACGCGAACAAGTTCGGTTTTAGTCTGAAGGCGCGTTAATAAAAATTCCACAAAACACGTGGTTTCCGATCAAACGAACACGTGGTTCACGATCAAAGAGACCGCACAAGACTACGAGTTTCGTGAATTGCACTGTTACGAGATGTAGAATTAACTACTGCTACTGGTTAATTCAAGTTAACAAAATTTAAACAACATTTATTTATAACTGTTACAGAAGATTTTGCAATATTAAAATAAAAATAGTTTTACGATTTTTCGCTTTTAATTACCAAATCATACGCGGAAACATAGGCCATTAAGTAGTTCGTAGGCGCTGCGATTCGTTACTTTCTTAGAGTAAATTCGAACGAAATTTGTGTGAACTGAGTTACGTTATAAACTCTAATGTGAAACCCGCGTAATTGTTGGTTGTAAAATCAAGATTTTTTATATTCAGACGATCACGAAATTACTGTTTTGGCGAATTTAGTAGTATGTGTGTGGTATTTCGTGGGCAATAGAAAGTATTCGGATTCGACCACGCATATTCGGATTCGATCGAATACCTAAAAATGCGTCGAACAACGCCGAATATTCGGATTCGGATTCGATTCGGCCCATCCCTATTGTATAGACATAACAGCAGAATAAAGCTGTTTCACACCCAAAACTGGGTCTCTAACACATAAAATGTCACCCCTGTTTCAAAAGTTATGATGACATACCATCCTAGGCACCAATAACAATAGAACTATAAAACTGAGATGCGAAAACATATAATATCACCCCTGTTTTAAAAGTTCGGGTGAAATGAACCCCTAATATAACACGGGTTAGACCAATGAAACTGGGGTGATTTCATATGATTTAGCACCCCCGTTTTAAAAGTTGAGGTGAATTCTGACATGAACCAATAACATTACACCAATAAACATAATCTCACCTTTCTACCACAACAGTAACCAAGCTCTTGCATAACTGGATCGATCTCTTGTTCAAAGATCTCCTTTAACCTCGTGCAGTATTTATACACCCTTGATGTTTTGCGATTATACAACCAAGCATTGTGAAACATCAACCACACATCGTTCACAAACTCCCATGGCTCCTGGTATTCTCCAACTTCAAGCTTTTTACGAATAGTTGTGAGATCAATAGGATTCTTCACGATGTCATAATAATCCTGAAAATTAAAACAACATTTAATGAAAATATTTAACTTTTCTGCTGTTTACTATTTCCTGCTACGAAAATGTAACAACGCACCAAATTCTTACTGTATTACTTTACACAAGAATCGTTCAACTCTATGAGCACCAGATCAGGGTCAGATTCGCAGAATTTATTACAAGTTAACTTTACAACCAAAAAAGTAGATTTATAATACAGTGAAACTATCCCTGCCTCCCCTGAATTAGAAAAAGTTTGGCGCCTATGGTTTAAAATAATACAACTTACTGGTATATTGAGTCTATCTGGATCCACCGGATAACGGAAAGGAATGGATTCTGGGTCTTGCTTGAACAATTTCTCAACTATCGGCATTAAGACTTGGAGTAATTCGTTCGGGGGAAACACTGTGGGAGGGTGGGGTAAAGTAAGTATGTGGGTTGGGGTGACATTGTTAAGTTACAAAGTTTTCAAAATTGAAGTAAAATCACATTAAAGATGGAAAAACAATAAAATAAAAAGGAATAGAAATAGTACCACTGCAGAACTACTAAGAACCATATTGTCTAACACAGAGTAAAGAAAATGTTGGGCAGAAGTTAAATGACACAAGATATCCCAATACGCTGTTAACATGCAGTTAAGTTAAATAACTCTTGTTTTGTTGCTATAGCACTGTAGGTGAGGGTAAGTATGTGTTAATGGTGTTGCTATGTGTATAGGTGTCACGTTTTTTTTTTTTTAAGCAATAACTTGAGATAACAGTGTTAAAATTGCAGTTACATTTAAACAGCTGACAGTTTGTGGCTATAACTTGATGAATGTGTGTAGGAAATTTATTTTTCATTGACTAGTTATTTGTTTGGAGACAGTAATTTCTCATTATACCAAAGTACGGCAATCAAGGGGTAAAAAGCCAGAGACATCCCTAGCTTAATACATTGTATATCAGATGTAAAAAAGCACCAAACAAACCTTTTGCAGGTCGTGGAACTTTGGTAGAAGCAGCAGCTTTAGTTGCAACAGTGGTTGTCGTTGATTCACTTTTGATGTTTGGTTCTGTTTTAATAAAGGTGGCAGATGCTGATGTGTTGTTCATTGTACTTCCTATTGGTTTACCATCAGCGTCTGGTTCCATCTGTGTAGTATATTGGGTCAAGAAAACTTATAGATATGAGAATATTTTACTTTTATGTCGTGACCCTTTAGTTTGAATCTACTGTACTTTTCCACAACCCTTCACGGTTAATTGCTTAATATAGTAGGGTTTCATTCTGTTTTCTCGTAACATTTGGTAGTAAACAAAGAAAATTCAAAGAATTATAAAACCGTATCTCCTTGACTTCCATAGACTGGTGTTAGTTGTTTAAAACACGATCAGGAATCAGGATATTTGGATATTCTGTGCTAAAGGTATCCCATCTTCCCCACCCTACTATATATGAAATACTTAGTGGAAAATTGGTGAACTTTCGGTGACCCCTAAAGCTTGTTACCCCCAGTTTAAAAAGCCTTAACTTAAGTTGGCAAAATGCATATCAATTCTTCAATATTTTTACATAAGTTACCTTTATGGATTTTCCCATGGATTTCCCTGCTTCAGTGGATGGCTTCCTATTTATAAATGGAGTTGGTGAGACTTTGGTGCTAGTGGGCGTGGGAATTGTTACAAACGATAGCGGGGACCCAGTTTCAGTTGAACTGGTGCTTATCATAGAGGTAGTGGTAGTAGTCTGCATGTTTACTGCAGGTTTCATGTTGTTTATTGACCCCATAGTAGCTGGTAGGTTTCCGTCAGCCATCATTTGGTTTCCTTGCTGTTGTGTTGTAACGTTGGGCAAGGAGTTTTGGAAGTTGTTGTTCATCCCTGGTTGGCTGCGTTGGATGAATGAATTATCTTGCGTTGTTTCATTCATCATGGAGTTGTTGTTGGGAGGTTGGATGTTGGGATCGGAGGAGTTAAGAGGAGGACATTGGTTGTTCATTCCAGGGATTTGAATTTGGTTTGAGAATGATGTAGTCCCAAATTGCTGCGAATTTTTTTGTACACATTAAAAACAAAATCTATACATAAACATATCTGAAAGTAAATTTTCTTATTTATACCTTTTTTCATTTTTAACCATTTTTACAGATGTAAGTGTAAATAATAGAAACAAAAGTATCTTTTTTAAGTATCAGATCTTAACTTTTGCGCCCACGTTACTTTCGGACAAACGTTGTTCGTGTAATTGTAAAACCTGGCCTAATCCTTGGTCCTCACCCATACAGAATAGAATCCTCGAAACATTTAAATACTTACTTGGTTGGTGATGGTCATTGGGCTGTTGGATAATGGTGGTGATGTCATAGGAGGGCGATTTGCATTCGAAGAATCAATTTCCTTCATTGCGAGGGCAAACTACAAATAATAGAATGTTATATTGACTGGAGTAATGGGGCAACTTGGGATAAATCCTAGGACCAATGGCGTGTCAGGCTGCGGGACTTTACCCATATAAAATGGAATGTTGTATTAACTATTGTTTTATTCACTAATATAATACTGTGGGGTAAATGGATACAATTGCACATAATATCCAATATTTTTTAAACAATTAACGCTCTTTTAAAGTTGCAAGAATACCGTTATATAATTTTGTAACTATTCTTGGGGCGTCGCGTAAAAATGTTCCAAAATTGAGACTTTAAATTTGTGTCTTTAGATTAACACAACAGCAAACAAACTAACCTGGCGTATTGTTCCGGACAGTGGAGTATTCGGATTATTGTTGTTTACAACACCATTAGTTGGCATGTTGATATTACTGGCTGGGTTGACTTGAGATTGATCCATATAGTTAACATTGTTAACTTGGTTCACCATCCGTAGTTGGCTTGGACCACCAGGAGCTTTGTTCATGAAACCACCAGCCAATCTGTGTTGCTGTTGCTGTTGCTGTTGCTGTTGTTGTTGTTGTTGTTGTTGGCTAACACTGGTAGGTCCATTCATGGCACCTGGGGTGGGGAAGATATTTAAGTTAGTTGGGTTAATTATGCCAACAATCATAGGCACCTAACATTGGTACTTATGCATGAATACTCTGGAATGAATTATGATATCCTGTGTGAATAATGGGTACACACAAATAGTAACAGGTTAATTGGTAATAACACACCAATTAAAGGTATTAACATGAGCATGCCGCCTTAAGACAACCCTGGTTTTTAGGAAAGTGGGCACCTATGTATATAATGATAAAAACCCATACCTAGCGGCTTCTTTTGCCTTTTTTCTTCCAGTTCTTTTTGTATTTTATAAATCTTTTCGGCAAGAAGGTGATAATACTCCTCCTAATAAATAAAAGTGAATGAATGGAAGAATGTTACTTTTTATCTTCGCATAACGGGGGCAACGACAGTTGTTATAACACAGGTGTTCTGTTTCATACACCTTGTGTCTGCTTACAAGTTATCATTGGGTGATTGTTTTTTTCTGTATGGCTGACAATATAAACAACCCATAAGTGACCACTGGGTTGGAGTATTGGATATTAATTGTCTTGCCCAAGGACACATACTTCCACAATAGTAGCAGCGACGAGCCTTGAACCCGTAACTTCTGGTTCAGAGGCAGGAGTGCTAACCACTTTCCCACAGTGCACATATCGAATATAAACAATATTTCACCCTTGAGCTGGCTTGTTCATACATCGACCCCTCTACTTTACGAGCGAATGAAAGAAGTTTAATCATTCGAACATCCGTCATTGAAATTTTATCCGGGGTGGGGAAAATATTTTGAACTCTGGAAAAAAAACAAGTATGCAAGTTTAGATAATAATGTAGATACTACCACAATATATCAGGTTACCTTATATAAACACATAAGCATTAAAATCGTTCTAAAATAAACACAACTGGTATAATTACCAGGCAATGAAAATACTTATAAATGTAAATCACACTTTTCCTATTTAACCTGTGCTTGACAATTTGAATATCAAACAGAGAATGAAATATAAAAAAAGAGACACGTAAGAAAACATTACAAGAGCATAATTATGGCAATTTCTATAAAAACTTAGCCTTTCACTAAACGTTAAGTTTCCTTGTATTTAATGGCTTTTATCCTAAACAATACCCTAACCCATCAATAACATGTGTACTTACAACTTCTGCACCAAATAATTTCGAAGTTCTTCTTTCACTTGTGAATGCCATTGGTGTACAGTACGTGGTTGTGCCATGGGTCCTACACCCGCCATTTCTTGACCAGATCTATAAATGAAGGAATGTAACTTATTTATCCTGCATGGCAGGGTAATTGCAGTCGGCATTTCATATTTCTTAACTTAAAACCACGTTCGGATAGTTTACTATTTAGCGAATAGACGCACAATATACTAAGCAGTAGCACCAAAATCCAATATTTCCTGATAGTGTTTTTACAACTAACAATGCCCTTTAGAGGCATGAGGATACGGTTACATAATTTGTTAAACAGACTTTGCTTACTGCCCCATCTTACCCCAACCTACTTTTGCTATACAGAATAATACAAGTCAACTTACGTGGAAGTTATTTCAGAGTTTTGCACGGAACTAGGGGTAGATAATGCTCCACCTGCGGAAATATTCTTGTTAGCTTGTCTTTACTTAATTATATGCTGTTGTAAACTTGTTCCAGTATAATATTAGAGATAATACTCTAGATAGTTGTTATTATCATAAGTTATACAACAATGTTTCGCAACTTGAATAAGAATTAAATTCTGGCCTAAAGCCCAGGCCCATGGCATGCCTCACTGTAGGACCTCAACCATATAAAATGGAATGTGCATATACAATGTTGGGGTAATGGGCCAACTGTGGCCTAAATCCCAGGCCCCATGGCAAGCCTTGCTGTAGGACCTCACACGTACAGAATAGAATGTGCATTTACAATGTTGGGGTAATATGGGCCAACTCTGGTCTAAATCCAAGGTCCCATGGCATGCCTCACTGTAGGACCTGACCCATACAGAACATAAACTTACCAGAAGGAGCAGGTTTCCATGAGCTGTTAAGGCCAAGAACTTCTTGCACTTTATTTTTATCAAGGGCCATGGTAGTATGGGAGTTCTTAGTTATTTGTTGCCCAGGTTGTTGTTGGGGCTCACCTACATTGCCACGACCTATCAAAGGAAAACATTGAAAATATATATAGTTTACGCTAGTTATAAAGGTCAAAACGTTATAATCAGATGGGTCTAACATGGGAACATATATGCCCTGGAATCTATTAGGATAACCTATGTGAATCTTTTTACACATAGCAACAAGTTCAGTGGTAATAACACACTATATTTAAACTATTTTAGGCCCTATTTTTCACACAAGTGGTGTCCAAACCTATTGATTACCCAGTTAAATGTATAAAGTTTGTAATAGTTACCAATAAACATGGATTGGTTCTGCTGTGGTGTAGGGACAGATTGAAGTGCGGTGTTTATCTGGCTGTTAAACATCCCTGGTTTGTTATGCGTCACATCGTGCATCGCGTTCGGGTTGTTTGAGTTGGACTGGTTTTGTTTAAGAGGAAGACACACAGAACAATCTTCACGTTTACATTGCTTCCAATGGGAGATGATTTGGCGAGAGGACGCACAATGCGCAACTGTGAAGGTGGTGATTGGAATTAAAGACAAACGTTTTTAAACAAAGGGGAGGAATGAATAGTTGAACATACTGCACTAGTAAGCACAATGCGCAACTGTAAAGGTAAAGATCAGAATTATTATATTGTAGGTTGGGGTAAGATAAGAAATGTTTCAATATATTTATATACATATTTAGATATATGGGGAATGAATGAATATAGTAAGATGGGGTAAGACGAGACATGTTTTCTTAAACCAATTGGTAGATAATATTGCATTTTGCATATCATGCTAACTGTATCATCTTACTTCACAGTTATATAGGTTATAAACTGAATTGGTTTGCAATGGGGGATAACCTAAAGGTAAGTTCCCATATGCTAATCAGAATAAAATATCATATTAGTGTCAACAAGAAAAGTTTGTAACCGACGAAGGCAAGACATCTTACTTTGGCATTGCTTCCCCTCGGTACAAGTATTCATATGCTGAAGTACGTTTTTCATCGTTCGGCAGTGAGGTACTGCACATGTGCTTGGCTCATTCGTTGACTGAAATGTTTAGGATTATTAAATTTAGCAAAATCACATTCAAATACAATACAATAAAGTATATTTGAACTTTAAATTACACTATCTGAATGTGGGTTTAGATAACAACTACAAAAAAACAAACCTTGTTTAAAACCTTCATTTAAACTATTGGCAACTGGCATTAGTAATAAAACTATTGAAAGTGGTGCCAATTAATCCATGGCTTAACTGGAGAATTTTGGTAATTTAAAAAAAAACTTAGCATATAACAGTTTATTATTTTTAAAGTATTTAACGAAATAACATTTAAAGAATATTTACTTGAATATACTTAAACAATTTATATAAAAACTCGCTTATAACAGTTTATCATTGATAACTTAGCATATATATATATATATATCATATTAAGATCAACTTACTGCATTTTTAAGGCATCGGTGTGCATGTAACAGTAGGAATAGTTGTTGTTGTATTAACTTCCTTTTCTCGGGGTCCACAACCCCACCGCCACTTGATTGCATGCGGTTACCTGCAGGTGGAACTTGCTGCATCCCTGATTGAACCATTCCTCCTGTTTGCTGGACATTCTGGGAAATGCATGGGATTAGATAAGAGCAAATTTACATAGGTGAGTCCAAATGTAACTTATTTATCCTCGCATGGCGGGGCAACAACAGTGGGTATAACACGGGTGTTCTGTTTCATACACCTCGTGCCCACTTATAAGTTACCACGTATGTAACTTATTTATCCTCACATGACGGGGCAATGACAGTCGTTATAACATGGGTGTTCTATTTTATACACCCCATGCCCGCTTACAAGTTACCACGTATGTAACTTGAACCCGTAACCTCTGGGTTAGCCAGACCAGAAACATTACCTGCATAGGATTCATCTGTGTCGTTCGCATCATTGGGTTTGGGTTTTGTTGTGGATGCTGCATGGTTACGTTCGTCATTTGGTTCTAGTAGAAAAAAAAAATGATAAACTAGATTTATTCACAATAACTAATATTCAAACCTACTACATGCTGCTAATATTGTACAGAAAACGAAAAAATTAATAAAGAGTTTAGATTTTTTATTTTAAAGTTTTTCTAAATAACGAATATTCCAACCTGTTGCATGTTGTTGATATTAAACTGGGGTTGCCCCATGTTCATATTCTTTTGCTGGTACATGTTTTGTCGAATGGGCATCCCATCATGTGAGTTTATTATATGCATGGGCTGCATGTTGGATCCCACCACAGTTTGGCTGTTCATTGGTATATTGTTGGGTTGTTGGGGTTGGGTACCGAGCACCATGCTGTTAACCATCGTGGTATTTCCAAGAATACGATTGTTGTTGGGACGTGGAAATGCCATTCGCGTCTGATCGTGAATTAGTACAGAATTGGGGTTAAAAGTTGGTTAGTACAGAATACTAATGCTGGTTGGTAAAGAATTAGGTTAAAAATTATCTAGCATTGCATTTAGGCTCTAAATTGTTGCAGCAATCATTAAATATAATTTAGTATGTAGATTATTGTGCACTTCATTTATTCAGAGTTTACAGTGAAAAAAAAAACAAACAAAATCAGAATAAATTGAATTAAAATTACCTGCATGTTATTGGTGACACCAGGAGTGGCTTGCATGGTTTGCATCTGCATTGTATTTTGTGGTTGGCCGGCTCTGGTCATTACGTTCATACCTGGTACAGTTGCCATGCACATCTGAGGCCGCATTGGACCATTTATAAACACCTGTGGTTGTTGTTGTTGTTGTTGTAATTGTTGTTGCTGTTGTTGTTGTTGTTGCATGGTTGCATTTTGAACTTGGTTCATATTGTTTTGTTGAGTCATTTGCTGAGGAGTTATAGTGTTTCTATTGTAGACACCCGTGGTCGGCAAGCTTGCATTTATCATAGTTGGGTTGGATGATGTTAAAGTGGATTGGACACGAGGGGAGGGAGTGGTTCGCATGTTGCCGCCTGATCGTGAGATCGAAACGGACATTGAGGAATTCATTGGTGATTTGATGTTGTTAATATTGGAGCCTCCTGTGGGGCTTTGCATCGACATTAAGGAGTTAGAGGCGGGGCTTTGTTGTGGTTGGGAGGCACGGGACGGTCGGGGGCTACTTGTGCCTGTGTTTACGGGGGATGGGGTCCCTCCTGGGTACTTGGGTGACCCCCTGCCTGTCTGCAGTAGCTGTGTGACTTGTTTGTTTTGCATTGAAGCTGTGGAAGCAGGAGCGGGCATGGAAGGGGTGTTTGCTTGGGTGGGAAGAGGTTGGGGGGGTGTGGGTTGGGTTTGGCCATTATTGATGGTGGTGGGGACCGGAGGTGCCGCTGTGGACACCGTTGGCCCATTTGTTAACCCACTTGGGGTACCACAGAGGAGTTCTTCTGGTAGTTCATTTTCCAGACTAAATATATCTGGAAATAAGGAAAAATCCGAATTTTAGAAAAGATTGATACTGTTTCAGAGAAATAGTGAATCAATAATTGGCAAAACACGTAACGGTCAAGTTTTAAAAACAATGACAATATTTAATTTTGAGAAGATAGAATCTAGCCTTATTTTGTAAATAAATAATGATTAACATTTTACATGCAAATCCCCCCAAAAATAAAAAAAATCTACACTCACAGTCAAGTCATAAATCATAGAAACTTTTAGCATAAATACATTAGAAATTTAATCTAAGATTTATCAAAAAAAATCTACCTGAGGTTTTTTGTCTTTTCGAAGGTGGTGAACCATCAGCCATGGTTACTACAATAAAAACAAGATTAAAATTAGAACATTTACAAATACAATGCACTATAGGTGCCTAACATGGGTATGCTATGCAAGTGTCCATACCCAGGATATATCAAGGTATTCATGGGTACCCACTCTAGTAGAAATGCACACACGATTTAAATCTTAGAAACATGTCTTAAAATAAACACTATACAGTGGTGATAGTGCAATGATTCGTCTATTTCCAAATAACAAATTAATAATGTGACAACTAGCAAATAACTTTATTAACGTTACGCATGGAAAAGAATATGCTTCTCCAGCATAAGCTCTTACCATTTGAAATTTATGTACATCCTGATTTAAAAAAGCTTAACGCCTACACACTGTTCATACTTACTTTGCAACTTACAGAAATCACAAAACGTTTTTCAAGAAGTGAAATTTATTCATCCTTGTCATTATTAAAACTTACGGTCTATTACATAGTTTTATCGGATACTATTAGTTGAAATATTTACAAAACCTGTGAAAAGCACTCAGTTTACATTTTTTACAAAAATCTGCTTGTTTTTTACAAAATCTACCGCTTGCAACATAGTACTGGTATTTCTAGTACAAAACGCAATTGGTGAAACACAACATGCATAAAAAACAGTTCAGCAAAAAACACCAAACTCCTTAAAGATGTTGCTTATTATTACATTAACTACTGTGTACTATGGAAGAAATTATATCGCACAGCACCACAAAGTTAACGAACACGGCCATTTTGTTAATGTACATACTGGTATACATAAGCTAGCTAAACTAAAACATTAGGTCCTAAACTTTCCATTGCAACGATGTGGAGTATTATTTAAAAGTAATACATAGCAGGCTTTACTGTTTTAATGTTAAGTAAAATGTTTTACTAAATGTCAAAACCCAAACATCAATCGCGAATATAAAGGAAAGAAATGCTGGTGGCATATTCACTGACATTTCTATTATTACTTTTTGTTTGTAGCAAAAGATACAATTTTTGTAGTAAAGGTTGTTAATAAATCACTGGTGCGTTGCAACAAATAGTAGGGATTAAGTGAAGTAGAAGTATTATGACATGTGGAAATGATCTTGTAGTAGTTGCACATGGCAGATTAAGTTATAGGATTAAGTTAAGTTGAAACAATGTTAGAAACATAGGAACAAAATTTATCTAAAACGAACAACAAGTAAAACCTTAACAATGCTCAAAGTAACAAAAAGTTACAAACATGGCAAAATAATTTCATATGTAATCTGGAACTGGCATAATAAATAGTAAATGTGTTTTATCATCAGTAAACCAATCCATGATATTTTGTTAGCAGTCTATACAGAATTGCAGTGTAATATGTCGGAAAAATAAACATTGATATTTAAAAATATGCGCGAATCCACCACATGTTTTAGCGTACGAAATAATTCAACCAATTAATTTATTCCAAACATTCAGCTTTGTAATAACTAATAAACCCTTAATTTTAGGAACTTTGCCAATTGTTATTAAGTTACCTATATATAAAGGAGCCATGTTTTGCATTACAAAGCTTACACTAACTTATAAAACATAACAAATTACACCAAACCTAATCACAATGCTACATACATTTATAGTCTACTAAAATGTCCTAATCTGTCTTGGCAAGAACAAATTACACATGTGCACATTACATGACTATGTACATTAATATAACACATACCAAGAAAAAATATTTTTAAATCAGCTAAAAATGTAACTAAATAAAACTTTGTTCTGTTATTACCCAAATATTTAGTTAGTAGGCACACTGTCTATTAAAATGACATTTAACATTACAAACTTTCGCTTTGTCAAACCAAAAAAATTCGAAAATTTCTTAAACGCCGACTGGGGAGCGCGAACTAACTGCGTGCGAAAATAAAAATTATTAAATTTAAAAGTTGTCTCAATTCTTATTATACCGCTTACTTTCTGGCCACTTTCACTTACTGTACGGACGTTAAGGACAAGACCCAGTTAAATTCGGTATCAGTTCATTATTACACCGGTATAATTTGGCGTAATAGCGATTTATTTTTACGAGATTCGCAATCGAGCCCTAAAAATACTTTTAAAAGCGATAATTTCACTTTTTACGCTGCTTTGGATATTCTGTATAAACTGACTAAATATTCAACTTTTTTTGAGAAAAAAAGTAAAAATTGATATAGTTATTTAGTTAAGCTATTGTAAACATAAATACTACGACCAATTCTTCCGTTAAGATGGCGGCTGTTGTTACCTCTACATCCGGGACATCATAAAAGGGGTCAAAGGTGCCTCTTAAATTTTTGGCACTAGTGGCGCGCTTGATATAGGAGTTGTCCCCAATATTGCTTGGTCACCAATGATTCAAACCACACAAACTGTATCGAAGTTATAAGTTACTGAAACTATATTTATTGTTTATTATTATACACAATCTATCGTTCAAACACACAAGGGAAAATTTGGCAGTTTTAAATCCATTGATTTTAATTCATTTAATTGGAATAACGGTTTCATTTAATCTCCTTTCATACAGTCTTTAAACCGATTAAAATTAAAAATTACGATCAAATTTAGCTTTAAAGTATTTGCGTTACAATCGTATAAAAAACACTTTCCATTTGTATTTTGTTCGAACATAATAGAAATAGTAAAATGTATTAATGTGGTTTTTGTGGTTTCTAGGAACTTTAAACTCGTTGCCATGAAAGCTAAAATCGATCAATTTACATAAACTTTTTCAGGACAAAATATATAACTGTTTCTTTTCTATAATTATTAGATTGGTGAGTTTAAAACAAGACTAGAATCTTACCCAAATAATTGTTTATTAGATCCCATTATATAGTAATACAAATGTAAAGCATTTAATCAAAATTTACATTCAAATTTACGTTTATATTATTTTTCAGATATGTTTGTTTGTGCATCAGATTAAAACATCGTCCATCGTTAGAGTTTATAATTTACATGTTTGAAAAAGTTTAAAATGCCTTCAAATAAACCAATTGTTAAGGATATCCCAAGAAAATGTGGCGTTCCTAGAGAAGTTTTAAAATGGATTCAAAGCTTAGATTTAACATATTCGATCAAGAATACAAGAAGGTATAAAAACATATTGTAGAGTTTAAAACATTGTGATTAAGTTTTAGTAAATTTCTACTGCAATTGAGTTTTAAATTGCCGTTTTTAATTTGTCACTTATTTATTCTGATTGCGAGGAGGGGGGGACAACAAGATTGTAACATAGATGTCAGCTTATGAGTTGCCATTTGCACAACTGTATATGTTGAGGACATGTGTATTGTAGTATTTTTTTATTTATGTTTGTGACAATTTTGTTAAATCATTAGTGACCACTAGGTTAAAGCAATGAACATTAAATGTTTTGTCCAGGAACACACACAGTAGCAGCACCGAGCACTGAACCCAATACCCCTTGGTTTCAATGCGAGCATCTAACCTCCAACACTTTGACGTATACAAAATAAACTTAAAAAACCTATATTGAGTTTCAATGTTTTGTTTCAGAGATCTAGCAAACGGGTTTCTTGTTGCTGAAATCTTTTCTTGGTATTTTCCCAAAGACATCCAGATGCATTCATATGATAATGGAACTTCACTGCCAACTAAACTTGGGAACTGGTCACAACTTGAAAGAGTTAGTTTAATTTTAATTATATCTAATTTTTATTCCTTTTAGATAACGCTATGACAAATTGGTAAGCGTGTCTGACACTAGTCCAGAGTTTACAAAATCGAGGCTTGATGCTGGTACGATTGTGGGCATATATGTCTCTAGGCAAAACTTTTAACAGTAATTCCGACCTGTATGAAACATAACACACGTTTTAAAAAGACTGTCTTTGCTTCGCTATGCAAGGATAAATAAGTTGGACTTATACACCTTCATCTCCTCATATGGATAAATAAGTTACAATTCATAGGGTGTTATATCCACCTTGTACTTTCAGTTCTTTACAAAGAAAAAGCTTGACATCCCAAAAGAAATGATAGATGGGACAATACATTGCAAACGTGGAGCAGCAGAATTGCTCGTTCAAACCATTTATTCACTTTTAACCAACAGATTGTAAGTGATCTAAATTGTTACTTTACTGATCACGTTTATTAATTAGTCATATTTTGATTTGATATTCAACCAATATTCATCACGTTTAAACCGTTGCCAGATATAATATAATTTGTGCTGTAAGAACTGTTATAGGAATGTATATTTACTGTTTATATTTCAGAGTAAGATAAGGTGTTACAATCCACCTTTTATCCAAAACAGCGTTTTTTTTAATCAATAAGCATGTTTTAACAACTGTTGGTTTACCGTTACTACCTGTCTTTTTACTTTTGTAAACTCTCCCGCTCTTTGTTATCCTGACCGAAAAGACAAAATGATATTTATTCCATCGTTTAGGGTTCGAACTCTAACTTCCGAACAAGAAGTCGATTTCACAGATCGTAAATATCAGGTTTGTTTATTTCTCTGATTATTTGTATTCTATTCATAATCATATTGGTGAGGTCGTATGTCGAGGAATGGTTTAGCAGCCATGCGTTTTTATTTGACACTTTGAGTTTTGAATGTTGTTTTGTTGCTAATTGCCTACTATTGGTTGTTTTAACTAATCTGATCTTTGTTACTGTTTCTGAATAGATAAGTAAAAATTATGTGTTTTTTGCAACCTTTTTTGTAATTCATGTTTATGTAACTTAGGTCTATCTCCAATTTCAACCTAAATTCCATGTCAGGTTCATCTCCCAATGCATGCTCGATCCACTGCCTCCCATGCAATCAAGAACAACTTGAAGATAACCGAGTGCATGACTGAACCCAACATCATCACCAACAAACAAAAAGTAATTTTATTACCACATTGGCCTACTGTTTAATAGATACAATATTCTTGTTGAAAAAATATATTCGTTCTGATTTATGATGAATAAGTTTTAATATGATTACTAAAAAGGTAAACTTTGGTGGTATTTTAGATCGCTTTTGGACATTTCTATCAATACACAAATTTCAACTTTACAATGATATCCCCTTTAACATGACTTAACCACGAAACCAGGCACACGCGATAATAAATCGTCACCTTGAGCATCGTAACCTTGATAGAATGGAAGATCCAACCAGGTTCAATATTCGACCAACCATTGGTGAGCTGGCAGTCAGGTTGGCTCCATTACAAGGAGATGAAGCATCCAATGAAGTTTGGTCAAGTGAACAAAAGAAAGGTAGATGGTGGACTAGTGTGAAAAAGTTAATGTATGACCTATTTACCCTTGCGTTGGCGGGGCAATGACAGTCGTTATAACACGGGTGTTCTGTTACTTACACCTTTGGTTGTGCCCCCTAATAGGTACCATGTGTGTTACTTTGTGGGTGATTGAATCGCATAGCAGGGCGTATGGAAGAGTTAGGAATGAATAAATGTGACTTGCTTTATTCCCATGTGATAGTTTCAACACCAGTGTTTAGTTTCATACACCTCGTACCCGCTTACGAGCTACCACACATACCTTTGTGGGTGATTGTTATTTTAAACAACCCTGTAGTGACCACCGAGTTGGAGCAAACTTAGCTTTTTTAATGATTATTCTAAATAAATGACACCATAACCTGCCATTGCTGCCAATATATTAAGACTTGTCAATAATTCCAATCCAGATTCGCCATTCAGTGCAGCTGGTAGAGAGCAAAAAACTAGCAGTGTTCAATTCAGGGAAATCCAAGTTCAACAAATGAATAAATCTTCACAAATGTCGGTGAAACCAGGGAGCATACATACCATACAGACACCTGTGTTCACACAGTAAACAATAAACAGTGGCATCTATACATTATAGTGGGGTGGGGTAAGATGGGACTTTTTATTCTTTTTTCACATCCCATGTAGTAGCAAACAAAGAATTTTAATTCAATGATATGGATTCTAAAAGAACATTATTAATTGTTTAAAACCAGATTACAAAATTTAGGATAATATACGCTAACAGTATCTATCTTGCCCCACAGTGCTGTATTCTCTATAATCACTGTACCCTATCCATACCACCAACTCTACTATTCAAAGTGTATTTTGTGGCTATAAAATCAACGATTACAAAAATATATGTCATGATATATATTGTGTCTATGTAACACTACATATAGGATTTCTATGTTGTGGTAGAAGTTTTTAGCAGATTGAGGTTGAATAATATGGAACGTAGGTTGAGTGACAGGAACGAGTTATCAGGATCACATTCGCGATATTTTTCCTGAAGGATTCTTCCAAGTGAAAACGTTTCAAATAATTTTCGGTTTCCCCTGTTGAAAAATGTTAATTAGTGAAACATAGACATAGTATGGTTATTTTACTGATTGCTCCTGGTTGTATTAAATAGTTAATAAAACACAAATTTCTGGTCAGTTAGTATTAAATAATCATTTAAACAGAAAATTCTTTATAGTAAAAATAAAAAAATGAGTCAGTTTTACTATAAAAAGGTTGAGAACATTGTGGTTGAAGTCATAGCTTTTTAAAAAGACTTTTTGAGGTTGTTATCATTGTGCGAAATATGAAACGCCAAATATGTTTAAATAAGCTCAACCCCCCTGTGTGTATCATATTATAGAACAGAGATTCAGGTTAAAGGAACCATGCAAAACAGTGCTGCTTAAAATATTACTTGATCTTTGAAAGTTTCTGCAAAATAATGCTAAGTTTTTCAAGTGTTGAATTATCTGTGGTTGACGATCGAACGGACGACGTTACGGCACGAAACCAACTTTCGCAACTACATAGATCAAGGTAGGATGCAAGCAACGCTGTAAACAACACAAATAGAAGGATTTACCACAACAAGTATTTAACTGTATCACATTCATCAAACCGGTTTTGACTGTTTTCAGGTTTGATGATGTTCTGCAGTTTCTTGTGTAAAATATTTATTCAGAATTGGTTTTAAATTTACTATGATAACTATTCAACAACTTGAAAACACAAAGTAATTGGTAATAATTCAATACGTTAACTATTTAATAAATTAAATATGTATAAAATACAGCAAATACCAAAATTAGGTCCAATTAGTGGTCTCCAGTCTTTTTTTGGCATAACAAAAAATAATTTGACATTAAGATTAAACTTCATACGTGATTCCATGGCCATTTGTAACATAACATCCACGGCACTGCCCAACAACGCTTTGTTAGTTTTGTACGTCATGAACGGCAACACAGCTTGTGTGGCTGAGTATTCAAGGAAAGTTTCTCTTCCTCTCTCGTCTTTTAAATCTCGTTTCAGTTGATCGAATACTTGCGCCAACATGTCAACTAATGTGATGGGAATGAGGTTTTAATCAATAATTGAAAGTTGCATGCGCGGTAACTCGTAAGCGGGCACGAAATGTATGAAATAGAATACCCATGTTATAACTACTGTCATTGCCCGCCATGTAAGGATAAATAAGATACATGGTAACTGGTAAGCAGGCACGAGGTGTATGAAATAGAAATAGAAGTGTTATATTGACTGTTGCTTTCGAGCCATTGAAAGAAAAAACAAGTTACATTCATTCTTGTCCTAATTTTTCTTAATAATAATAACCTTGGTGTAAAGTCTTCAAGATAACGAAACAAGACAACATTCGGACTTCTGTGTTTGTGCTTCGGAAAAATGAGTTTTGTTTCTGAGGTTTAACTTCAGTAGTCGTAAGTGAATGTTGTAATGTAGTGTTGATCATACTGGATGAGATGTCTGTTGTTGGTTTCGTTGGGGAAGATCTCATTAACTCTTCACCAAGCCTGGAAATGCATCATGTAGTAAATACTGTGTGACAGCCTGTAACTAAGATACGAACATAGGTGACAACTTCTACATTACATGGGAGGCAGAAATAGTTTTCCTATTACACAAATCTTTTTGGTTGCAATGTTTACTGCTTAGCTTAGTGTGAAAGATTCCAGGGTAAGCCTGCCCATTCTGCCACCCCAGGTTTGGCGCCTAAGCATTATAACACAAGTAACAACCAACCTTCTAGCAGTAGAAGATAGGAGTGCATGGTGTGTGTCTTCAAGGTGATGTAATGACCAATATATGAACCTTATGTACGGTAGATGATGTTTCACTTGAGATGTAAATAACGGTAGATATCGAATCACTTCAACCAATAACGGTAATACCTGAGAATATAAATAAATACAGTAAATATAGGTAAATATGAACTTATTTGATTTAGCGTTTAATATTGGATTGATGAATGTAACTTATTTAGCGTCACATGGCCGGACAACGACAGTCGTTATAACACGAGTATTCTGTTTCATACACCTTGTGTCCGCTTACAAGTTACCACATATGTAACTTATTTATCCTCGTATGGAGGGAATTACGGTCATTATAACATGGGTGTTCTGTTTCATACACCTTGTGCCTGCTTACCAGTTACCATGTATGTAACTAATTTATTCTCGCATGGCGGGCAATTACAGTCGTTATACCAAGGGTGTTCTGTTTCATACACCTTGTGCCTGCTTACGAGTTACCACGTATGTAACTTATTTATCCTTTCATTGGGAGCAATAACAGGTGTTCTGTTTCATACACCTTGTGCCTGTTTACCAGTTACCATGTATCATGTATGTAACTTATTTATCCTCGCATGGCGGGGTGACAGTCATTATAACACGGGTGTTCTGTTTTATACACCTCATGCCTGCTTACAAGTTACCACGTATGTAACTTTGTTGGCCTTTTTATTACTGTATGGCTGACATTTAATACAACACACAATGTTAAAGCCTAAAATAGTCTAACTGAGGCAAAATTTTAAAATACTGCAGCTATTATTTGACAACCCCATGATATCTCTATCGTCCACATTGTTTCAGATTGCCAAACATAAAATTAAATCTTCCTCACCTTTAAGCAGTTATCCCCAATATATTCCCTACTCCTATGCAACACTGCTACACCAGATTCACTTTTATTGGCGAGGGGTTTTAAATGAGCGCTACAAACCCATTCAAGTGTGACTGACAAAGCTTCGAGGCAATTTCCCCAAACCTGAAAACAAAAACACATATATAGTATTGTGAACCAAGATGAATACACCATTAGCACATTATATCCCATATTTTCGGGACATGTTTTAAACAATTAACAACCCTCTTTTAGAATAGTAACACTAGTTGGAAGACAGTTATATAGTTCTGTAAACAAACTTTGTTTACTACCAAATTCTAAATGTAACGATAAAAGAGAGTGAAACAGGTCCCCTATTACCCTGACCTACTGTTCAATATTATAACTGTATTATAACTTCACAATAGTTCAGTAAACTAAACCACTACATACTTTGGGATTCTTCTCCACACTTTTAGTTGGTTGAGCCACAGGTTTGTCATCAAGTTTCCTATTCTGTTGTTCACTTAATACCTGAATAAAGTCATCATTTAATTTGGAGTTTTTGATTAAATCAATTTACTGAAATAAGTAATAAAATTCTAAAACAAAGATATAGTAGGGTGGGGGAAGATGGGACACCCTTTAAATCTATTTTCTCATCCCATTTAATAGTAAACCAAGAACACTCAAAGAATTATAAAACTACATCCTTAGAACTCCCATAGACTATTGTTAATTGTTTAAAACACAATCAGGATATTTGGATATTGTTTGCTAAAGGTGTCCCATCTTCCCCCACCCTACTATATAAAACTATCATAATTGATTTATTACAAGAATTCTTGTTCTGTATTTAATAGCAATGTATGGAATACTTTTATTTACTGTTGAATTGATGGATGCTTAGCACTATGTAATATTAGTTTTTATTAAAACACAAAGAATTATTTACATTATTTTACATTAATATATACAAAAGTAAATATATATATGTGTGTATACATATGTATTAAATATATATCCAATGTAAATTATTAAATAAAGGACATTGAAACACAAAGATATATTCACTCACATTATTAGAAGTCTTCTTATGTGAATTGTATTCATTTTTACGTTGCAAGTTTTCGCATCTTTTCTTTAACTTTACATTCTGTGTCTGTAGTTTCTGAGTTTGGTCAGTAAGATCCAAGATCTAGGGAATAATTAACATTTATTAAGATTTTATTTGGATAGGAGACTGATGAGGTCATTTATGCGAAATATAAATATTTTATTTTTATTATACAACTGGTTGGACTTGATTTTTGTCTGTTATGTTTTCTTGGCACCAGATCCTGTCTGGACTTCTTTGTAGAGACCGACCAATATCAATTTTTACCACCGATACCGATATTTTTAGCTTTTACGGATACCGATATTTGTCACTATAGCGAAACGTATGAAATGATCAGTATTAATTAAGTAATGCCTGTATTCAAGATATTGCAAGTTATAATGGAGAAAAATTGGCTTGCAATTCTTTGCACAAAAATCATTCAACCCTATTAGCACAACTGTAAATACAGAAACATAAATAAACAAAATATTCTCAAACCTGTTGTTTCATTTCATCGTTTTGGTTCTTTATAACATCAAAGGAACTTTTCAATCGTTTTAAATCTTTTAGTTTATCAGCCAGTGCTTGACTTACTCTGTTCATTTCATCCGTATGATGCTGGGGAACAAATGTTGAAGTTAAAAACAACAAATATACATAAAATAAGTTCTTGAAGTGATTTTTCTTTTATGTGAAATGAAATAATGAATGAATGTAACTTATGTATCCTCGCCTAGCAGGGATAACTTGGGTGTTCTGTTTTATACACCCCATGCCTGCTTACGAGCTACCACATATGTAACTTATTTATCCTCGCATGGTAGCCAAACAACCTATGCCTTTCCTTGTTAAAGGGCTTTGGATTTAAACCAGATTTATGAACAACACTTACTTCTCGCAGAATCTCAAATTTCTCCTGAACCTCGGATTCGACTCCCTGCAGCCTCATCATAACCTCCTGATCCCTCCTCACACTTGCCTCCTCCTCCTCAAGCACATCTTCCCGCATCCGGACACTTTCCTCTCTCAACAGCAGCTCCTGCTCCCGCTCATCAAGGAGCATTTTGTCTTCCGTTAACTGTTGGCTTTTTTCATTCAATTTTCTGCAGATTTTTTCAGTTAAAAAATATCATTAAAAGAATGACGAGAAGGAAAATAAAAACGACAATCAGTAAAAAACGATACAAGCAGAAACTACTCAAGTAAAAGTGTTATAAAAAAGGTGTGAATGTCGTACTCATTACCCACAATACAAACTCATATTAAGTTAATTAAAACAAATGTTTATTTTATTGCAAGAAAAGTAGATGGTAGAACTGTATAAAAACTATATAAAAACTTGTATAAAAAAAGTGTAAAAAAAGTTCATTAAACTAATAGCTTAGAGTACAAACCTGTTGAATAGGCAGTCATATTTGTATTGAAATATTGTTATGTCAAACTACAACACTTTACAACAACAAACGGACCTGTGTATGTTCATGAGTTCGTTATGAATGACTTTCACATCAGTTGAACGGGGTGCTTTCCCTGACCTGAGAATACTAGGGCCTGGCCATACACCATCTATTGTGTGCGAATATTCCTGTAGTGTGGTGGGCTCGAGGGATATTCGGACCGATTTCTGTGACTTGTTGTTGCCAAAAGTGGTGGTAGTAATGTCAGATGGTAACGTGGGTAATGTGGTTGAATTGGTGAGTGTGTGGTCTGTATATGATGGACAGTATTAATATAACTGCAATATGTAGCTGTGTAGCAATATGTAGATTTATAGAAGAAACAGTATTAATAAAACTGCAATCAATAAGAAGGTTAGAAAATAGCAGTGATATTTTTAACGCATTACGTGTTGGTAAATTTCCAACTTATTCTAATGCACATAACATATAACTAACAAACTACATACCAAGACTTAGATCAGTGTGTTTGACTGACGTCCCATCTGTTACCTCAGTTTTCTAAAACACAAAAATTCATATTAGTAGGCTAATTCACATATATATACCTAATTTATATTGGTTAAATAAAAACACTAAAGTGAAGTGGGTACTCAAACTACTCATACTACACCTCGCGTAACTAAATACAACATAACAATTACTTTTGATTCAGTTAAGCTTTCTTCATGCTTTGGTCCTTTACTCAACAACAACCGTAAATCATCCATGGCTTGGTTGTAATGCAATCTTTCACTTAATGTTAAAGAGGAGGACGGTGAACAATCCTATAAAAAGGGGGTAAAATGTTTTAAAATGATTGTACCGATACACCATTTATGTGTGTAGCTGTGCTGTAACCAATAATATAACATAATCCTATAAATAGTAGGTAAAATGATTTTAAATATTATGAGCGAAGTCAAAATGTAGCGCCGTCAAAGTTAAGTCAAAACGTTTGTAGTGACACTGTACTGTAACTAATATAACCCTATAAACAATGAAAACTAACTATAGGAGCCAAATCTGGGGCAGCAGGCAAACCCTGAGATTTTCTACACGGCATTAAAGAGTAAGATTCGAAACGACGTTTCATAGAAATGCACACATGGGGCTACTAAATGATGTAGCTGTTACAAGTCGAATAGAATACCTACGGCAAATTCTAGAAGAAAATAATGTTACAAGTTACAACATTTTCAACAGTGTAAAGTTAATCTTTGCACAATCCCATAGTTGGCTGCTTACCACGAAATCTGCAGGAGAGTCGTCAGTGGTTGTGAAGTTTGAATTCAACGTGGAAGGTTCCTGTGAATTATTATGATAAATTTATAAAAAGAGTGTTGTGTTCGTTTAAAGCTACAACCATCCAGTGATTGCAAACTATTACAGTGCAACACTGAGCCTCGTGCATAAAGTTATGATATTGATGTTTAAAAATTGATGTTTTTTTTCTAACCAAGTTAAACATAATTGGAATGATATATACAAAATACTCACTGTAGAAGCGACAGAATGTAAATACTTCCTCCTTAAATGTTCCACATACGGGTCATATTCGCTGTCGGTTTGAGAACCGCTTGATAATGGTTCTTCTACACTTGTTGAGTTACTCATAGTTTTAAATATCTGCTTACAATATGAATGGCTAGTTTAACTTAATTAAAATGGCTAGTTTAACTTGTAAAATTTGAATGGGTAGTTTAACTTGTAAAAAAAGGAAAATTTCTTTAGTTGCTAACCGGTTAAAAGTTATGTCTTAGTAGATTTTTTCTTACTGACACCGGCTGGATTTTTGTTCAAAAATTTACCTCAAAAGGTCGCTTAAAAATCGGAGTTATAACTCGTTATATCCGTTTCACACGTTCATTTAAATATGAAATAACGATATAGCTAGCACATATAACTAATTTAATGCTTAAATTTTTACTGTAAATTAGCTAAACTGCTAACAGAACACATTGTAATTACACATCAACAAAACTAATTCGTTCGAATTTACCCGGTAAATAGCCGACTAATAGGAATCAACGGACCGTATCAATATTTGTCCCCGTGCATTTTTTATATTTTTTCACATAGCTTTTGGGCGGTTTTGTTACATCTAAAAATAATATTTCAATATTTTTATAAATTTGGGATATATATATATACATATATTTATACATGTGTGTTGCTTTCATTCAGACGTAAATCTGACAATTGTTTTTTTGCTGACAATTTAGCTTTTAGCTGCTCTGTATTGCCCAATTACACACACCTACAAAGGTCGCAAATATGTAAACGAAGACCCAATTTTCATACAAATGAGATATATGCATTCACGCCTTTAACACTCTGCAGTTTCCTTATATATACCTAAACATATAGGTATCTACGGATTGATTGTATTTGCTTTGTAAAAGGTAGAGACACAAAATTGCAATATTTCATCATAAAATTTAATAACATTAAAAATTAAACAACGATTCAATACGGCGTCCATATCTGTCATAGAAAATCTTGCGGAACTGATTAAGTCCATGTAACAATATCTTATGTGGTTGGTTTTGGTGTTCCACGCAAACAGGGTTTACTTTTGAGCAGTCCGGGTATCTTGTGTAATCCTCACAACAAATATAAACCCAACTTATAACCAGGAGAAACACAAATAAAGTGATGAGAAGAAATAAGAAAACACCTGAAAAATAAAAAACAAAGTGTATTAATATAATACATTATGTAAACAAATAATGACCAACAGATACTTTTGTCTGTTTTTCAATAAACAGTTACACATCAGTATAAATGCAGTCTAAAAGAATACCTTAACATCAAATTTTTTATAACATAGATTTTATTTACTACTTAGACACTTTTTTATCTGTTTTTTAATTTAGCTATTGTTTTTTTGTCTCAATTGTCTGCAATGCCTAAAACAGAGCACCTGTATTATAACAACTGTCGTACTCCGGTCACAAGAGGTTGTATAAGTCACATTTAAAAATTGAAATCAACAAATAAACAACTTACAATGATTTGAAGATTCTTGTTCAACTGGAAGTTCCACGTTTTCTTTCTCATCTTCTGAACTTAAACTTTCTTCATTCGATTCATTCAAATTTTCAACATTTTTTTTCCACGAACCCCTAGTAATGGTAGGGAATGTGGTTTATCCTAAATTACTTTGAAAAACAAAGAGTATCAAAAAAAAGTGAAATTCTGATATTCCATCATTTAGTTAAAACACCTTTACACTTACACTTTACACTTTAAAATTCAATTATGTTTGTGGTATTTTTTTTATAGAACGTTGGTTAAATTATAATACCTCTGTTTCTTGGATTTTTCTTTTTTCATACGACTTCGTAAATTCATTATTTTTATTAATCACAAATTAAAAGGAATTATTATGCTACACTTATCACCTACAATTACATAAAACTGTTTATTAACTTAAAATCTACTTTATATTTTGGCAACAAAAGTTAAAAACAAACACGGCATCACCCATTTGGTTGATATTTTAATAAAGAATCAATGAAATTTAACAAAACTAAACATCATCAAAACCCCATTGCACAATAAAGCTGTAAGCAGCTGCAGATAAAATCATTTTTAATTTGTTACATGCTGAACTTTGTCTTTTAAAGAGTCAACAAATAAATTAAACATTTCCAAAGTAGATTTAAGCCAGGTTTTCAAAACATCGTAAATTTTTTCAGTAGTTTGATTCAGCACAATACAGTTCTGATCTGAAGAATGATTTTCACAATAAAAATAAACCCCAACAGTGACAGCAGTTACTGCAATGAACAAAGCCATGATGCAGCTTCCAAAGCAACCTGTAAAATATTTTAAATTTATACAACCTATAAATAAGAGGACAAACAATGAAACTAAGAGGACAAACAATGAAAACTAAATGCCATTTAAATATCCTTACATCTGTTTAAAGTAATAACATCTATATTATAAACCCTGTAACTTCTTCCTCGCATGGCGGGACAACGACAGCCACTAAAGCACATGTGTTCTGTTCCATACACCTCGTGCCCGCTTGGGAAGACACATACACGTGTTTTAACTTACTTTTAGAAGACTTAGTTTCTTCAATAGTTTCAAACACCTCACTCTCCACAGATACATTCCTAGTATTATCAACTTCCTCCAGAGGAGCTGCAAGTTCTTTTAGCTTCTGTTCCTCTTCCCACTGTATTCTGTAAACACAAAGTTTGCTATGTAACAGATGTAAGCAGTGGCGCAACCCAAAAAAGATAATGGGGAGATTTAAACAAAAAATGTTTGTTCTTTTTTTAAAAGAAGTTCCAATGAAACAGAATCATGACAGCTAAAATGACTGCTGCCATGGTACAGTAGTTAGCATGCAAGTTTCTAACCCAGAGTTTACAGGTTCAAGGTTTGTCGCTGCCATTATTGTAACTTGTAAGTGTCCTTTGGTAAGGACACTTAACAACAATTGCTCCAACCCAGTGGCCACTAAAGGGTTTTCCAAACAGTAAGGTTCCTAATAGATCATGACAGTAAACACATTGTATTCAAACTTACTTTCTTCTTTCCTTCTCCAATTTCTTTGTTCGTTTTTTCTCAAGTGCAATCATTTCTTCCTCTTTTTTCTTGGCTGCTTCTTCCTCTGGTTAAAAAGATTACAAAAATTAGAAAAGAACATTTTAGATTAGAATGGCACAGAAACATATATTCTATTACTAGTAGTTACTACCACTTTGTACCGACACAAAGTTTCCATTTAAAAACAATCTTTTTTAAAATACAAAAGTTTTCCTAACTTTTAAATTGAAACCAAACCTCTTTTAATTTTTAGTTCTTGTTGTCTTTTTCTTTCCTGGTCAGAAGCCGCACTTTTCATTGCTTTAACAACATTCACGGCACAAGTACGACATTGCTTGTCATCCAAACAATCACCAACAATATTCAAATAACTTGAATCAAAGTTATTTTCTTTTAAGTCAAGCCACCTCAGGTTCTTCAACTGACTAAAACTAATTGGAATCTTCCTAAGAAACAAATAAGAACAAATGAACATGATATTAATGATATATGAAAGTAATTTTATACATAAATACTAGAAATTAAACTAAAATAAAATATTCGTAGACAATATTTAAAAAAATAAAAATAAAATTTACCCACAAAGTTAGATAAGTGTTAAGTTTTAAGCGGGCATGAGGTGTATGAATCAGAACACCCATGTTATAATGAATACCGTCGCCCCAAGCCCCACCCACATTACGCCAAATAAGTTTCATTAATTTAAATAATTTGACTACTTTAGTTTATTCTGATAAAGGTCAAGGTGTTGAAGTTGTTGCAATTTTCCGATATCCTCCGGTAAATTTTCAAGCTGATTTTTGCTCAGATCAAGTTTGATTAGATGTTGCAACATTCCACAAAACCCAGCAGGTAGCAAGACAATGCGATTACACGACAAATCCAGGGAATTGGCTTTAGTAACAGCTGCCTAAAATAACAGATTAACTTTAAGATTACCTATAACAGATTAACTTTAAGATTACCTATAACAGATTAACTTTAAGATTGGTGGGGAAAGATGGGTAATTTTTTCACATGGGACTATACAAAGAAGACGGAAAATTTTTTCCGCTAGAGGCGGTAATTATTTAAATTAAAAATTACGGAAAAACGAACAAAACAGCACTACAAAGTGTTAATAAGTGTAAAACAAATTAATTAAATAATAAAAATAGCTTTCTAAATACATAAAACACTAGTAAGAACATATTTTCCACATTAGGTCGGTTATATACGCTCTTTCGTTGTGTTTACTGTCGTCGAGTCTGTGGTGTAGCGGTTTGCGTGCGGTCGTAAACTCTCTTTGTTTCATTTTTACCGGGTTCGAGTCCCGCACAGTGGAATACTTTTTTTTATATTTTTTTTCAAGTTTTTTTTGTTTGACGAGTTTGGGGTTAGGAGTTAGGGGTTAGTGTTAGGGGTTTATATCTTATGTGTATAAACCGTGAAACTAACTGCTCCCCATAAAATAGAGAAACGAATTTGTCATCGCCTCCTAGCGGAAAAATTTTTCCGTCTTCTCTGTATAGCTCCATGTAATTTTTTCAATCTATTTTTCCGTCCTATTTGGTAGTAAACCAAAAATATTCAAATAAATAGTCATTTCCTCATGACTTCCATAGACCGTTGTTAATTGTTTAAAACAAGATCGTGATATTTCGGTATTATGTGCTAATGGTGTCCCGTCTCTCCTACCCTACTATACATACTCTTTTAACTTTTGACAAAGATATTATACATATATAGCAACATCACATTATTTATACATACACAGCAACGCTAAACTTACAATTTCTTTGACTGGAACTTTAGTTATACCAAGCAAGCTTAGATCCATTTCGTTTTCATCTGTTCGGTTTTTCAACTCTTTTACGGTCAGTTTAGTCTCCATATTTTGGGCGATAAGTTAAAATCTAAAGATTAACAGAATATTTAACTTGTAACTTAATTAATTCTTACCATTTCAGAATCAAATTACACATAACAACTTTCACTGCGCTTTTTCAAAACTGTGTTTTCACATCCACACGTCATCAAGTTTTGCCGACGCGCTTGTTTTAACGGGGATTTCCCTTTGGCAATCATTCGGGAAAGTGGCGCAAGTTTTTTAAATGCCCCCAAAATAAACTACGTTGCAGTAATGTGATTAAATAATGGCGTTAAAGCGAAAGAATAAAAAAAACTACATAAGATCTTGGTTTTTCGGACACCTATAAGGTAATCTTGGTTTTAATCATGGCTAAATCGGGACTTCTTTGAGCTACTGCAATTGTTGACCATTGACCACAAATACATGTAGTATGATGTATATTCGTTCAGCACTTTACTTTACAATCCATGTGAAAAATACTCTTTCAAAGATGGTCATAGTGTTTTTCGTCTTATTTGGTAGTAAACTACGTGAGTAAAAGCGTTAAAATCTAGCACGTAATATCCAAACACTCGGATCGTGTTTTAAACAACTAACAACGGTCTATGGGATTCGTGAGGATACAAAGTCGTTTACAATTCTTTGAACGTTCTTTGTTTACTACGAAAAAACAGAATGAAAAGGTGTCCCAACACCCTACCATATAAAAATTTATTCAAACTGATTCGTAAAACTAACGTGAATATGAGCCAATGTAATAAACCAGGTCTGTATCGCTTCGTCTGTTTGATTTTACAATTAACACGTATGTTATTATATTGATCGCAACCATAACGCATATGGACATATATACACTCCCAACCGATACATACGTCGATACTACTATATGCGGGTATGACGTAGATGCAGCGTGCCATTGTGGCGACTGCAGAGGCGTATAACAAGAAAAATTCTTTGCATGTTGTATGCATTGTCTATGCTTTATATTCCCACTTGTTTTATGTTTGTTACGTTGAGTAAACAGAAGTTACGTCATTGGCTTTCCTATGTTTTACTAGTAATGAAGGTTTAGTTGCGTGTTATGCATATACTGCCATTAAGGTAAAGCAAGGACAGGCCTACGGCATATATAAATGTAGATGTTACATATATAGTAATATGGGGTAAAATGGGACACCTTTAGCACATAATAGCCAAATATTCTGACCGTGTTTTAAACAATTAATAACGGTATATGGAGGTCATGAGGATACCGTTTAATAATTCTTTAAATGTTCTTTCGTTTACTACCAAATAGGAGCAGAAATAAAATGAAAAGGTGTCCCATCCTCCCCAGCCTACTATGTAATGTTACATACATGTATAGCAGAAACACACGAATAAACATCCGCATTATTGCCCTACTTTATATCCTTAGTGTCCGAGTATATTGTTTTGATTCGGGTTAAACGACGCTTCCCATATTTTCCCTGGAATGGTTTAGTTGCGGGTTATATATCCTGTACAATGTACGCAAGCTGATATATATGATATAGGGTAGTATATATGTATAGGTTGGTAAATGATATATATAGTGTTAGATTTGTTTGCATTGTTTAGGCAGATAATCCACCTGTGTTAAATAGACCAATGTGTTTAAATTTTAGATTGTTTATTTGGCATAAAGTGCATTATGACAACACGAGCTTATACCTCAGCAACAGAAGTTATCAGTAACGCCACATGCACAAGAGAAAAACGGTTGGACCTCATCGCATTCTCATGTTTTATTCTTTTAGAGGTAATTTTCGTTTAAATGTTGTTTAATTCAAGTTTTTACGTTGTATTGTTCGTAGGGTGTCTTGTATCGAAAAAAAGTTGTGTAATTCTGTTTTATTCAAAAGAGAGTAATAACGACTTTCGTTTTATTCTTTCTTTTTTTGTAAACTTTTTCCATCTTTGTTACTTGTGTGTGCTGACACGAGGTGTATGAAACAGAACATCCATGTTATAACAACTGTCGTTGCCCCGCCATGCGAGGATAAATAAAAGTAACATACATATTCATGTTCGTATTTCAATTATTTATTTCCTTTACAGATAATACTGAACATTGTCATAGTGATAGCGACATGGGTAAACCGGAAAAAGCTACGTCATAACTACGTATACGCCCACGTGACTAGTATGGTAATGGCAAACGTCGTATTGGGGATTACGTTGTTTTACACCATGCTAAATTATTTACTAATGTTTGAACGACCCTATCCATTTACTGGGGACGACAGGTACATGTATATATATAATTGCAGGCTTGAATTTACTTGTTAAAAGGGGCTGTACACAGTATCCGAAATTCGTCCGTTTTGTCTGTTTTGTCCGGATTTCGTTGCCGCATGCGGAACTCGGTAATGGGTTTGCATACGACTTCGCATGCCGGATACTGTGTACAGTGGGGTAATATGGTACGCTTGATTTTCGTCTCGTCTTACTTTGGTAATAAACGAAGAACATCTATATATATTGTAGGCCTACTGTATATTTTTAAATACCGGATCCGCACGGCTGTTAATTGTTTAAAACACGACCAGAAAGGGGATTTGGTCGCTATAACTGAATGTTTTCATCTTACTATAGTAGGGCGGGGAAAGATGGGACACTTTTTCATTCTATTTACTGGTCACATTTGGTAGTAAACAAAGAACATTCAAAGAATTATAAAACCATAACTTTACGGCTTCCATAGATCTTTGTTAATTGTTAAAAACAGGATCAAGATATTTAAATATTATGTGATAAACGTGTCCCATCTTTCCCCAACCTACTATATATAGTGGGGTGGGGGAAGATGGGACACCTTTAGCACATATTATCCAAATATTCTGATCGTTTTCTAATTAATTAACAACGGTCCTTGGAAGTCGTGGTGATATATTTTTATAATTCTTTAAAAAAAAATTTGTTTATTACCGAATGGGACAAGAAAATGGAGTTAAAATGTGTCCCATCTCCCCCCACTCTACTGTATAACAAGTTTTCAGTTCGTTAATAATGTAAATTGTTAGCCCGCCAATATTCCAAACTTAACTTAATCTGCACCAGGTACGATGCGAACAATAAAAGTCAAAACTCAATTATGACTTGGTGGTCGCTACGGAAAACTTTCACTATGGGTTTATTCTTAACATTCAGTGGAAATGTGGCCGCTTTGATCAAAGGCATTTCTACAAGCACATACTTTGTCGGGAGGATGGGCGGTAGCACAGGAACTAAATCAATAACTGAAGGAATCATGGTAATAAAATTTAAAGACTTTCAATATATGTATGTGTTAATGTGTATATATCTATTGATGGCCACATGTTAAAATATACCGTACCCAGTACAGTGGTATGATATAGTTACGTAACAAAGCGTCGCTGCTGTTATTAATGTATAGTATTATTGTGTTCAATGTGTGTGTGTGTATCGCCTTCTAAGTTACAAATACCTGGTAACTTAAATTAGTGGTATTTCATCCGCCATCGTCGCACCGCTACGTAAGGACAAAGAAGTTACTTTTTTAATTATTGGGTGAGATCAACGTGGGTGGGGTAGGATAATTGTTATAAACAGCACGGTCAAGATGCGAACGTTATCTTATCCCTGATCCCACAGTACCATATATAACTCAATACAATAATACATATTTTTGGTACATACCCTATACTGTAATTTATCTAGCTGGGTGGGAGAAGATGGGAAACCTTTTCATTCTGTTTTTTTCGTTATACAGTATTTGGTAGTAAACAAGGAACATTCGAACAATTTTAAAACCGCATTCTGGCGGCTCTCATATAGAGTTTGTTAATTTAAAACACGATATTTTGGACATAAGTGCTAAAGGTGTCCCATTTCTCCACCCATCCTACTTTATATGTTATTACACGCCACGGTTTTATATTTCAGACTCGTCGACGAAAGGTTTACTTAAGCATTGCAGTGACCTGGTTACTTCCCATCATGTATTGCATCCCTTCGTTGAGTGGCTGGAACTGTTTGGA
The DNA here is from genome assembly GCF_009617815.1 of Ciona robusta. Classification (NCBI taxonomy): domain Eukaryota; kingdom Metazoa; phylum Chordata; class Ascidiacea; order Phlebobranchia; family Cionidae; genus Ciona; species Ciona robusta. The sequence continues at coordinate 829,131 of NC_143248.1, forward strand.
ATATTGCTCATGCTTGCCAGGATATTACGCCGACTATTATTGTATTTCTGGTGACTTCTTAAAATAAACAACGATAAGTTATATTTATGGTAACTTGTAAGCGGACACGAGGTGTATGAAATAGAACACCCGTGTTATGACGGCTGTCGCTGCCATCTCAGGCGTGGATAAATAAGTTACGTATACGTGGTAACTCGTAAGTGGGCACGCGGTGTATGGAACAGATCACCTGTGTTATAGCGACTGTCGTTGCATGCGAGGATAAATAAGTTACATACGTGGTAACTCGTAAGTGGGCACGAGGGGTATGAAACAACACCTGTGTTATAACAAACGTTACTGCCCCGCTACAGCTATATATGCGAAGACCAAAATATCATTTGTACTTAACTAAAAATGTAATAAGGTATTCAAACCAAAAATACAATCTTTACCGGTTGAGTAAATATTAAAGTACACAAATGTAGACAGATTTATATTCGTGACAATAAAACTTTGTCACTGCCCTGCCATGCGGGGATAAATAAGTTACATTCATCCATTCATACTTAAATGTAATTAAATATTCAAACCAAAAAACACAGGTGTAGTTACGTGACAATAAAATTTATATATTTGCAGTAAGATACCCCGAACTCTGCTCAAATCTTTGGTACCCGATGACAAAATGCCATTTGTTAATTGCTGGGTTGGTGTGGCTGATTTTACTGATAATAATTATCATACTGTTGGTCATGACTGTGAAAAAATACTACAGAACTGCCCAAGTTTCTCAACCATCAATAACTACGGACAAAGGTATATGGGGTGATGGCTTATTGCGGTTTTATTAGTAACCGTGGAAATGACGGTGTTGTATGATATGTAGGCTTTGTATGTATATGGGTGTATGAATGTAAATTATTTATCCTCGCATGACGGGGCAACGACAATCGTTTTAACTTGGATGTTCTATTTCATACACGTCGTGTCAGTTTACGAGTTACCACGTTTGTAACTTATTTATCCTCGCATGACGGGGCAACGACAATCGTTTTAACTTGGATGTTCTATTTCATACACGTCGTGTCAGTTTACGAGTTACCAGTACGTTTGTAACTTATTTATCCTCGCATGACGGGGCAACGACAGTCGTTTTAACTCGGGGGTTCTGTTTCATACACCTCGTGCCAGTTTACGAATTATCAATATAACTGTGCATGGGCGATTGTTTTCCTGATGTGTGACTGAGAGGTTATACAAGCTATTAGTCACCGCTGGGTTGATGCAATCAATACCAGCCTATTTTACGCTTCTCATTAAACGCAGTAGACCGCCAAGCACGTTAACTATACTGCGCATAAAATCACTTACAATATACGCAGATGCGTTTGCGCGTTGTTATATGCGCTCATTACTAAAGGATTAATCGACGTGATAATTATTAAGCAATGCATAGGATATAGTACTGTGGGACAGAATGGGAAAAGCAATTAACAACTGGTGTGGATAAGCGGTTATATATTTCTTTAAATATTGGTTGTTCACTACCAAACGGGACAAGATAATGAAATGAAAACATAAACTATCTAACCTCAAAACACTATAACCTACTCAACAACCGGCAACATTCAAGCCAAGCCTTAATGAACAATAACCCGAATGTGATTCCAACAGAAACGCAGCTTTAGCACGAACATCCACAATCCCAACAACAATTGCTTTGGTAGAGAAACGGAAATTAAAATTCTCTAATCACATAGGCTAAGCCAGGCAGTTTTCAAGTATAGAAAGAAAACGGTTAGATTAAAACCTGAACGACTAAAACACAAACTAGAACCTTACGGCTGCACAGCCAACACTGAATGAACTAAAAAGACGAACGCAAGGCCAGACGAAGCACAAGAAAACGTAGAATTACAAATTGCAATTAACGTGGAATGTAAGACGCGCGCTTTTTATCGCCTCGTTTCGTATATAGTAAACAAACGATACTTGCATAATTATTATATAACCGTATCCTCACTACTCCAACATAGCATTGTTATACCGCACTGTATTAATTAAACTATGTTTAGTTTCAGAATGCGAAATGAGTGAAGATGGAAATGTTGCGCAAGATGAGAAATACGAAGCGGAAGTCACTCAAGTAAAGGTTAGTGCGAAATACGTGTGTACACTAGGGTTTGGTAAGATTGTGCATATTTTCATTATCTTTTCGTCACCCATTTGGTAGAAAACAAGGAGAATATTTACACAATTATATAACCGCATTCTCACGACTCTAAAGGCGTGTTACTACCTGTAATATTGGATTTTATGCTAACGGTATCCGATCTTACTCCACAGCATGTTAAATAAATACAGATAAATGTATTACAATGAATACCTATTATCCCCTATTCTATATAATAGCTACTTTTATTACAATACAATATATAGTAGAGTGGTGGAAGATGGGACACCTTTAACACATAATATCAAAATATCCTGATCGTGTTTTAAACAATTAACAACGGTCTGTGGAAGTCGTGAAGATACGGTTTTATAATTCATTGAATGTTCTTTGTTTACTACCAAATGAAAAGAGAAAACTAACCGAAAGATGTCCCATCTTCCTCCACCCTACTATATACAACATTTTTTCAGACCAGAAAACGTTTGCCTTTGCACACATCAATCAAGCTGCTGATATTCCTTGCTGTATCTTACACCCTATGTACAGCTCCTGTTATGTTCTACCTGATGCTGGATCCAATATCTAACATTGGGACTGCAAAGGTAGCAAGCCTTGTAGCAACTCTTGCATCTGTGCTAGTAGTAGTATACAGCTTCATATGCCCTATCTTGCTTATAATGTATATGCCTAGGCTTCGTACTGCTGTGATAAGTATATTGTTGCCTTGTGATTGTACATCAGTAACCACTGTGAACAGGGTGCGATCGTTTCCAACTAGTTAGTGTGGCCGTGTAACCACCGCTCAATACAAAATACACTTCTTGCCCACTTACAAGTTACCGCGTATGTAACTTACTATCATCGTGTGGCGGGGCAACGACAGTCATCATAACACGGGTGTTCTGTTCCTATACACCTCGTGCCCCCTTACCAGTTACCAAATATGTAACGTATTTATCCTCGCGTGGCGGGGCAACTACCGTCGACATAAAACAAGTCGTATTTTGTTCCGATACACCCCGTCCCCGCAATTTTGTGAGCAGTCGTTATTCTTTTTATAATTGTTCTTTAATTTTCTGTATGTTTGGACAATTTGGACAACCCTTTAGTTTCTGATGGGTTGTAGCAAAAACTGCTGTTCAGTGTCTTGCCCAAGGACTAACCCAGAGTTATCTGGTTAAGAGGCGATTGCTATAAAGTAAAAACACTGTGAATATTAATATTCCACGGATAATCTATATAAGATACAAGAATATTCGACAATATTTCATCGTTTATTTAAATACAACAAATGTACCAAGCGGATTGTTTTATGTTGCGAATCTATGAAACAATTAACAGTGGCTATGTATATACGGGCTCCAACCCTTCATTCTAATCCCGATGATTCAAACTTAATCAATATTTTATCCTCCTCATCGCGAATTTTCCTCTTCGATCCTCTCCTCTGGGATTCTCTCCTCTTGTTCTTCCGAAGGAGGAACATCATTCCCAACGCTCCTGTTCTCCGTTTGTCCCCCGGAGCTGATCTCAACGTTAAGATTTGTCCTCCTGTGTTCTTCCTCTGGCGGGGGAGGAGAGTTCCCTTCTTCCGGTTCCTCCGGTTCGATCTCTGGCTCTTCTCTCGTTATTTCTTCTCTTTGTATGATTGGTGTGGGTCGTGATGACGTCAGTGGAAGTTCTGGCTCCTCTTGTGGCAGCAATGGTTCTTCAGTTGATGGAATTTCTGTTTTGTGTAAAAATAATGAATAAATAAGTAAATGCTTATTTAAGAGCGGGGTAGTGTCGGTCGTTATAACAAGGGTTTTCTGTTTCATACACCTCGTGCCACCAGCTTACGAGTTGCCATGTATGTAACTCTGTAGGCGAATCGTTTATGTAACGTTTTATAGAAAATTTGTCAATTTTGGTACAGTTTTGTTTTTATCGTAGAAAATTGAAACCAATGACTTACCTACGACAAAGCTTTGACCAGTCATTTGGTAAAGTCTGAAACAATGTAGAGCCCGGTTTCCGAACCTATCTATCCAACACGGAAGGTCCGTGTCGCATTCTGTGGAAGCTGATCGAGCTGTTTCTGTACCAAGGCCGAGGCAAACAGACACGTTGGATTTGAAAACATCGATTTCTGAAATAACATTTCAAATTAAACGTTAGCCAATCATTCTAATTTATTTTTCATGACGGTTTGGCTAATTAATGAATGTTTTTATAGTAGGATGGGGGAAGATGGGACACCTTTTCATTCTATTTTCTTGTACATGTTGGTAGCAAACAAAAAACATTCAAGGAATTATAAAACCTTGTCATCGCGACTTTCATAGACCATTGGTAATTGTTTAAAATGCGATCAGGATATTTATATATTTCGTGCTAAAGGTGTCCCATCTTACCCCACCTCACTATACCAATAAATGGTATTTTATTTAACTCTCTAAAAAGGATGACGAAGATCTTGGTATTTAAACACCGAAGAGAAGGAAATCAACAGCAAAGCGACACTCGCGAAAATACAGTATGTATAAAACGCGTAAGAAATTAAGAGCGTTAGTTTAAAAGCATGGCAATTGAACCAAAGTATTTATACCCAATAAATATATTTATTCCTTTTTTTATGCTGAACAACTTACCGTATGTAGTTTTACATGCAGACACGCAAGAACCCGGTGTTTGGCCGATCAACGTCATCCAGCAAACTACGTTCGTCCCACACTTGGTATAACCAGCAGCTATTTTACGCCACGATTTACGAGAACATTCCCATGCGCATTCAAGAACTGATTTCATTTTTCGGCTGATCAGTAAAGAATCTGGAATAAAAAATTAAACATTACCACACGTTTGTTTATGAGACAACGGGGCATTAAAAACAGGTGTTAGAATACGCTTACGGTTAAAATATGTTTACATTTAATTGAATGAAAAAGTCGAGGCTGCTATACACCTTAAATTGTATCTATATCTGTTTGAAACCACCCCCCCAAAAAATATGTTCACCCAAAAAGTTACATACATGGTAACTCGTAAGCGGGCACGAGGTGTATGAAACAGAACACTCGTGATATAACAACTGTCGTTTTCCGGCCACGCGAGGTTAAAGCAAGTTACATTCATTCATTTATTTAGATAAAAACCGCGGTCGCCACACCTAGAAATGTATATGTACCTGCTTGAAAGCACCAAGGGACGCCCCGTACTGATCTGTCAAAGCAGCAACCTCTGGCTTCACACGACTGACGAGAAATGCTTGACCAACCGCATTCAACTCTATCTATTGGGGCGGCAGAACAAGTCCGAACAGTTGATTTATCTGGATTGTTTGAATGGGGTTGTGGGGAATACAGTTCGTCGTTAGCTTGGTTGTTGAGAATCTCTAATGTTACAACGGCTGGGGCTTGGCCTGTTTGCAGAAGATAACATAATTTGTTGATTATCTTTTCGAAAATAGTAGCGAAGATCATATTATTTTAAAAAAACGAAGGTAAACATGCTATGGATAAATAATGTGGGAAAGAGCTTTAGTCGAAAAATAGATAAAATAATTTATAATTTATCTTTTTGAAATGGTAACAAAGACCATGTTATTTAAAATCTAAAAGAGAAGGGAATCAACAACAAAACGACAGTTGTTTAACACACGCTATGGATAAAATGCGTGTGAAAAATCGTCAGTGAAAAATCTTGGGAGTGGCAACCATGATCTGTTAAGGTTTATAACATAAAGAGGTAAAACACATTGCCTACGGCAGAATGATCAAGTGCTCCGGTTAGAAAACACCAAATAAAAGCAATGTTAAACGAGTCTGTAGCAATCGAGTAATTCTAAAGTGGGGGCTTTATTTTATAAACCAGCTATAAAAACATTTCCTACCAGTGCTAGACGGTTACGAAGCAATTTTAGTCAAATTAGCGTTTGCTGTTATCAAAATAAATTGACTCTTAGACACTCCTGGCACACCCTGTGTTTGCTGATAGAAGCTATTATGACGTATTAAAGATGAAAGGGAATGAGTCATAGTAGCAGACGTAACCAAATATCGCGAAAATTAATTTAATTTTATGCAATAAACGCACAAATGTCAAACGGGTGTATACACCTGGAGTTTTACACTGGGGAAAAAAAACAGAACTCAAATTTGAACTAACGTCAATGTATATTTATATATTAAAATATAGATGTTATAATAAACTTTTTAAACAGGTGTACTCGTGGAATTTTAAATTGTTAAAAAAATATTTTTAGTTTACCTAATGGAGTAACTGTAGCTTTGCTTTCAAAACACGAGATGGCGCCCAAGATCGAGTTGTCATAGCAACAGTGTTGGGCAAGACATCGAAATTTAGTGATCCCTGAATGCCCGCACTCAATACGACGGTTTGGTTGGACCATGCACTCGCCTGTGGAATATATCGTATTAAAAACGTGCAAAAATAGGGAAATTTTATAACATATAGTACGGTGGGGTAAGGTCGCACATCCTTTCATTCTTTTCTCGTCCAATTTGGTAGTAAACAAAGAATATTTACAGAATTAAATGCTTGTAGCCTAGCAAGTGAAAGCGTTGTCAAACACGATTAGAAAATATAGGATATTCATGTGCTAATGGTGTATCCCATATCTTACAACATAGAGAAACTGTAATTGAAACAGCAATGGTATGTATTACTGTTGTATAAGCCATTGGCGCGCCGATATTATGACTGTAAATGAAATGCTTATATCGTGTAAGATTACACATTCCCACAAGGATAATCAAAATCGTTTTTATTTATATGTTTATAATTGTTCAATCTGACACAACGTGTTCGTTTAATAAGCTTCCGATTTAAAAAATCCGTAACAATCTGGATCAAGCTGGGATAATCTGGTTTTATTGATCTAACATTCTTGCTTAAAATTAGTATCTAAAAACAGATCGGTGACCTAATATACCATACATGGTTGAGTTGCATCCAATTAAACGCACCTATATGCACAGTCTGTGGGGTAAGATGGGATACTGTCGACACCTAAATCCCATATTTCCTGATCGTGTTTTAAACAATTAACAACGGTGTTTAAGGATACAGTTATCTAATTATGTAAATAGATTTTGTTTATTACCAAAGGGGACGAGAAAAGAATGAAATGTCCCATTTTACCTAAGCCTACTATAAATATGAGATAACGTAATACGGTAGCATAAAACACGTTATTATCGCTTGAGCATGTGTGTATAAACGTGTTGCCAAAGTTAGGCATAAAGGACAGACATCGTTAAGTGTCCGCGCTATAAACAACACGTCCAGACAAACGTTATGTCACTTCATAAACATCGTGCAAGCTCAGCTGTCTAAACATCATGGCCGCATCACGTACTTTCGCGGAAAGATAAATTCCGTGAAAGCGAGATTCATAATTTCTACGAATGAATGTTTAATCGCTGACAGGACAACGCGGGTCATAAGTTTAATTTCCTTTTATAGTAAGATAAAATAAGCAACGTTTATGGTTTAGTAAGGGGGTAAAACTAGCTTGTAAATTTTGTAAGACCCCTGGCGTTTTGGACCATGTTGTAACTTATCCTCGCATGGCGGGGCAATGACAGTCGTTATAACACGGGTGTTCTGTTTCATTCACCTCGTGCCCGCTTACAAGTTACCACGTATATGTACTCTGTGGGGAACGATTTTTTTCACAAAATCGCTAAATATATTACCATGGGGTAACATGTATTAACGTTAGTACCCGAATTCCTAAAAATGTCCCATCTTACCCCACTTTATTATACATCAAAACGTCCCATCTTACCTCTCATTAGGCCACGTTGTTCAGAAACAGCAATGCAGCATGCGAACAATATAATGATGGATGTCAGACTCATGACGATTTAAATCAAAATTGAATATTTAACACTTATACGAAATCTGCAACATAAAAAACATGAAATCAAAATAAAATATTTTTTAGGCTTTAAAATTTCGGTTTAGCAAGAAAATCCCCCCCCCCCCCCCCCCCAAAAAAAATATATATAAAACGTCTTATAAACTGCAAAATATTTAATTCAATAAGTCTTTGTAGAAAGTTTAAAAAGTGCATTTATGTTGGTACTTATTATAGTATTGTAATTGCCCAATATATCCATGAAAAAAGTACGTCTATACTCCCTGAGTTACACGCAATACTAAAAGATATTTTACTTCAGTTCGGTTCTTATATAGAGACGAGACGACTAGTAAAATATACTTGTATATGGTAGGCCATATACGGCCCACGCAGAACTATTATATAAAGTATACACACTCAAGTTCAGTCTTACAATTGAACGACAACCTACGCAAATGTGTCTCTTTATCGGAAATACGACGTAAAGAAAGCAATTACATTCAGCTAAAAATTTGTAAAACTTATAAAACCCAACCGTTTCTCATTACAGGTCAAATATCGCTTTAAATTATTTTCAAATTACTTTAACTTTGAAGAGCGTAAGCAATCGGTTAATCTATATGACATCAAAATTGCTATTCACGCGTCACAAATTATCTTTGCTTCTGCCGATCGCTATTCGTTGCTCGCTTTATATAGAGGCAACAAACGTGCGGTCGAACTACTTGAACGGAACGTCTTACTTCATTCATTTTTACATATGATGACGTCACCTCGTGTTATTACGCAGTAAGCCCACGAATGACCTATTAGAAACATATGCAAAGCTACGTAATGTCTACTGCGATACCGTAATGTACGAATGTGACTTGTTTATCCACGCATGGCGGGGTAACGACTATCGTTACAACACAGGTGTTCTGTTTCATACACCTCGTGCCGGCTTACGGTGGCTGTACACAATATCCGGAATTCGTCAGTTTTGTCCGGATTTCGTTGCCGCATGCGGAATTGGACACGGGTTTGCATACGACTTCGCATGCGAATTCGCACGCCGGATACTGTGTACAGCCACCTTTAGAAGTTACCACGTATGTAACTTTGTAAAGGTGATTGTTTTAATATAGGGCTGACAATTGAGACAGTCTACTGCAATGTTGCGTGTCAAACTAATCCCCGCCTTGCACCCGCTCGCGACTTCCCTTTAATAAAGAACTCGACAACGACATTATCGCGCAATAATCACTTGCTTATGACGTCACAATGTAGCAGGTTCGAGTAATAAACCGAAGCCTTAATGTCAAATTAGCGAATTTACGAACGTTAATGCAAAAGTCGTGTGACGGATTGCGTGACTCATGAAAAATCGATCTGATATTCGTAATACACACATGCAATCAACTAACTGGGTCATGGGAGGAAATTAACTGTAGAACTTATACGTGACATAAACTATCGCTTGAATTATGAAGAATACGGTTTACTTAAGCAGTCTGTGGGGTAAGATAGGCGTGAAAAAGTATGTAAAGCGTGTACTTTATATAGCGGTTACATATACTGTAATTGGTACCTTATTTTTTTCAAGTTGAAACTAAAACGATGGATACAAACAAATAATAAACCATAAAACATCACAGCTTAAAGTAGACGCTATACCAGAGTAACTACTGCTGTACTAGCTAAACTAAAGCGGCGACCAATTACGCACAACACAACACAGCAAAGCGTAAATTACTCCGCGCGTGCGGCAGGAATTAAAAGCGTCGGAATGCTATCTAGAGTCTAGACGAAACGAGGTAAAGAGTGAATTATTATCACAATGAATACCGTTAGCACCTATGTCATATAGTGTCCAATATATACTGATCGTGTTTTAAACAATTAGCAACTCTCGTTTAGAATCGCGCTGCTGGGGTTTTATAATTCGGTAAATAGTTTTTGTTTACTACCAAATGGGTTAGGGAAATAAAAATAAAAACATGTCCCATCTTACCCCACTCAACGACCCACCCCACTATAATAACGTTATTTAAAACTCTACCGCGTGACAAAGCAATGCAAAAATACGCTTCATAGTGCTGTTGAACCTTGAGCGAATTAGTGGTTATACTTTAAATGGTTAGTCGTTACAAATGTATAGTAAAAATATAGAAAAAGCAACTTTTTCATTACATATATATCTATATGTATATACGGTAAAATATGAAACTTGCACGAAAGACGTGAGAACGAACTTCCACTTTTTACAACCACGAATAACTTTAACTATTTTTGTCCGAAGTTTTGTATTTCGGTTTCAACAAGTGGTGTTTCATAGCACGTTTGTATTTAATATAGCTCATTGAGTGTAAAAATATTTTGCGTGTGCCCTGACGCACGTCTGCTCTTTTTTGTGCTGACCTCAGCATTTATAAAAATACCGCTATAGTTACTATAGTAGGTTGAGATATGGGATGGAATTTTCATTCTCTTTTATCGTCCCATTTGGTAGTAAACAAAGAATATTTACAGAACTATATAGCCGTATCCTCACGACTCTAAAAGAGCGTTTTTTATTAGGTAAAAACACGGTCAGGGCATATGGGATTTAGGTGCTAACAGTTTCCCATCTTACCCCACAGTACTATATAGTAGCCCCGCCGGGTCAAACTTACAACCCACTAATAGATCTTCACGTATCTTGTCCAGTGAACATCAACAAGCTTCAACGTTACATGAAGGCGACTGATTGATGTTCTCGTGCAGAGTTTACCTCACCGTGAGCTGTCTAATCACGCATCACACGTCGAGTTATAATTATTCTTCTTTGCAACGTGGCGGGGTTGCGGGGTTATACGCTACCGGGCTTTCACGTTGTTTAGCTATGGGTAAAAACCACTATTATATAGTGCATAACACTGTGAAGTAATACGAATACCTTTAGCCCACATGGCGTACTACAAATATGTATAGAAGGCCGTGTAGCACATAATACTATTTTTTATATATTAGATTCGCGAGGATATGGTTATATAATTCTATGTTATTGAGATGTTGACAAAATCACGCCGATTGTCCTTTGTTGCACCTGTGACGTATTGCATATGACGTAAGCAGTATGACGTATGTTATCCGACACCTTGTATCCGGGTGCCGGGAGTTACGCTTCAAAAGTGAAACGAATTGTCTTAATGTTGATTGAGTTGCTTTAATCATGGTCTGGGTTAAATTAAACGAGACATGGAATAAATTGTGACAAGCAATCATGGCAGACTTGAATTAAAGTTATATCGTTGCAACATCCGATGACAAATAAAAATTTCCGGGGGCGTGGCAGAAATGTGGCTGCAGCGTTCGCGTCGTAGCTAGAGGTTTCGACGCTGCTATCATTGTGGCCTGTGGGCGTATATGACCTTGGGTGTGTCCTCCTATCGGCAATTGCTCCAACCCAGTGGTCACTAATGGGTTGTCTAAATGGTCCGGCATACCGAAACTTATCAACCACTGGGATGTCACTGAAATTATTCTCTTGAATTGTCAACAACTCCCGAAAGTAAATCAGTTAAATCCAGTGTTTTATCGAAAACGAGGTGGCCGAGTGGCGAAGACGATGGACTGCTAAAACTTACATGCGTGGTAACTCGTAAGCGGCCACGCGGTGTATGAAACAGAACACTCGTGGTATATCGACTGTCGTTGCCCCGCCATGTGATGATATGATATTAGATTTGAAACCCCCGTGCGTGCTTAAGTGGGAGATCAAAGGATAAAATTGAAAATCCTGATTTAGTTTGACGTGAAATGCAAACAACTTGGAATAAATTTAATCACGAAAATGTAAAAGTTTAAAATACGGACCCCCTAATTACAATCAATATAGAATCGATATTTTCAATACGCATGCATTCCTAGCACGATGCATTATCAGTTTAGCGACGTTTGGGATAAAACGTCGCTAAGGATTTGGCAAAATACGTTGAACGTGCTTGGGTGTAATACGTCAAGTTGTGGTGACGTTATGCATCTTATTTCCGTCGTGTGACGTATACGTGTTAAACTATCTCACGAGCGTTGGAATCAATTAAGAACGTGCCTCATGCTACCTGGGATAGCCGTTTCAATATCGTGAGACATTATGACGTATTAAGCATTTAGTTCTGTGGGGTAAGATGGGACATCTTTAGCACAAAAATCCAAATATTTTGATCGTATTTTAAACAATTACCAACGGTCTATGGGATACGGTTTTATAATTTTTTGAATGTTCTTTGTTTACTACCAAATTGAACGAGAAAATAGAATGAAAATGCGTCCCATTTTCCCCCACTATATTGCTTCGACAGACAGTGAAAATTGTATCTTGCTTGTGTCTACAGATAAAGACGTGATGAACGCCAAGGAGCCTGGGGTTTAGCCCAGCGATTGGTCCATTACCCCAACATTGTATATTCACATTCTATTCTATATGGGCGAAGTCCTACAGTGAGGCATGCCATGGGACCTGGGATTTAAGCCAGAGTTGGCCCATTTCCCCAACATTGTATATGCGCATTCTATTCTATATGGGTGAGATTCTACAGTGAGGCATGCCATGGAACCTGGGATTTAGGTCAGAGTTGGCCCATTACCCCAACATTGTATATTCACATTCTATTCTATATGGGTGAGGTCCTACAGTGAGGCACGCCATGGGACCTGGGATTTAGGTCAGAGTTGGCCCATTACTCTTAAAAATTGCATCAACATTTAATCGGTTTTAAGAACGTTTAACACAAGGTGAATGATCGAAAAGTTTCATTTTTTTCTTTGTGTGTGCCGTGTGCAAAACGCAAAGTTCAACATGCATTTGAACTTAAATTTCACTTTCCATTCGTAACATATATCTACGCATATTATAAAACACTGCAATACCAAATGAAAGATATACTACTGTGGGGGTAAGATGGGATACTGTTAGGACCCAAATCTTATATTTCCATATTGTGTTTTGAACACTTAACAACGCTGTTTTTAAGAGTCGTGAAGATACGTTCTAACTATTATGTAAATATCATTTGTTTGCTACCAAATGGAACGTGAAAAGAGACTAAAAACATGTCCCATCTTACCCCGATTAAACAAGTACAAGTAAATTAAATGTTCCAGTAAATACGAATTACCGTAAAAGGTCAAAAAGATGTAATACCTTAGTTTGATTCTACATTAAATTTATACACGCGTTTAAATATCGGGATTTTGTTCAAGAGAAAAAAGAAAAATCACTTTTTTTTACTGCAATTATAATAACAACTAATGGTAAATATAAATTAATCAGCTAAATATTTAAATAATTATGTACGCTACCGTTCTCCTATAGTTAAACTACATGTTTCAAGTATCCTTGAACAGCACAGCTTCAGCAATATACTGCATATCGTCTTCGCTTTGTTGGGAATTTTAATTATTGCACTTTACAAAGTGTTTACGCAATTTTTCGATTTAGAGAATCTTTTTGTAACCGCTAGACGCCGCTGTAGGTATAGGTTTATTTGGATTGTATTTGATTGATTTCCCATCGTTGCGTTGGCTTGTTTGCATCGCATAAAGCAAGGAACACTTTGTGTACAAGTTCGCCACGTTCTAAACATTTGCCACTCGTTGTATGACGAACTGATTTGTTAATCTGCAAAAATCGAAATTTCGTGATTACGTATCGTAGCCAACCAAGTGGTTCCTATGGGTTGTCCAATTGTCAAATTGTCAGCCATAGAGAAAATAATCACCCACAAAGTTACATACATGGTAACTAATAAGTGGGCACGAGGTGTATGAAACAGAACGTCCATGTTATAACGACTATCATTGCCCGTCACACGAGGATAAATAAGTTACATTTATTCTTTGCCTACAAAACAGGTTTTATTCATTGAACTGACCAAATCGTGGTCCCATTCCCTGAACTGTGTTGTGTCACAATGCATCACTGTGACGACACCCCGTTGTATTGTGACGCATTGATCATACTGTGCCAGCTGATTAGCCTCGCTGAGTCGGAATAGTTGATTACCGCCCATACGATGGCAGTAACCTGATTCTAATGCACCATCACCGTTCTTATGACCCATGCTATCCAAACACTGGTTCGTATCAACACCACGAACCTGTATAAAAATATTTGGCTGGTACAACATGTATAATTCTGTGGGGTAAGATGGGATACGCCTAAAACCTATGTTTTATTACCGTGTTTTATAACGCTTATTTGCGGTCATGAGGATACGGCTATACAAATATTTCGTAAATATTCTATGGCTTACTATCAAATGTGTCGAGAAAAGTGATTGAAACATTTCCCATCTTATTAAAAGTCACACGATAACCTGCTATGCCGAGCCGTGGTTTAAAAGCGAGATTTCAACAAGCAAGTCCGTGTGGCTCGTTGGTCTAGAGGTATGATTCTCGCTTAGGGTGCGAGAGGTCCCGGGTTCAATTCCCGGACGAGCCCGAATGTAATTTTGCTCAAATATTTTGTTTAATTTAACTTTTTAAAACCTACTAAAAACTCGCGCTGCAAATTATACGTATATCTAGTAGGACGTGTAATAATATAGTAGGGTAGAGTGGGAAAAGATGGGACACCTTCAGCACATGATATCCTGATCGTATTTTAAACAATTAATAACGGTCCATGAGAGTCGTGAGGATACGGTTTTATAATTATTTGAATGTTCTTTGTTTTCTACCAAATGGGACGAGAAAATATAATGAAAAGCTGTCCCATCTTTCCCACCCTACTATATTTCTGTATGAGGTGTTACAATGTATATTATTAACAAACCATACCTCTCCCCACTCTTTATTCTTGGGTGGCAACGGATAATGCTCCACGATGTCGTAAGCAATGTTTTCCATGAACCATTTGAAACTTTTACAGTTGTGTTCTTGTCTGTATTTCACCTGTATTTATATATATATGTGTTAAGTACATAATTGTATATTATGGTTAAAATTATTTTACGTTGCGGGGAAATGGGTAACCATTTTAGTTTTTTAAGTTTGAATATATAAATGTAACCGATTTATGTCCACGCGGTGGGGTAATGACAGTCGTTATAACACAGGTGTTCTGTTTCATACACCTTGTGCCTGCTTACGAGTTACCACGTATATGTAACTTATTTATCCTCGTATGACGGGGTAACGACAGTCTTATAACACAGGTGTTCTGTTTCATACACCTCGTGTCAGCTTACGAGTTACCACGTATATGTAACTTATTTATCCTCGCATGGTGGGGCACAACAGTCGTTCTGTTTCCAGCATTCCATGCGTTTAGGAAATTATAAACTACAGCTTTTGACATTCACATAAATGCAACACGAATTTATTTCCATATATGGTAAATGGCATAACTTTAGCAGAAAAGTCGACACATTTATAATAAATTTAATTACATCGTCACGCAATAACGAAGTAAACCAAATATACAAACATGTATATGCCGTTTAAAGCCATCGTTGCTAAAATTTGCGCAAAAATTCTTAAGTTTTGCTTTTAGGGTCATTTAAATTACATTTAATTAAAAGTTACGCGCGTTCAAAACGTTCTACACAAATATCTGTAACCAGTTTTAAGTCGCCGTTGCTAAAACTGTGCAAAAATTACAGTAAAAGTTTCAGTTTTAGAAATAAAACGGCAACGTTATGAATATATTCGTGTTGTACAAAGACAGCGATAGAATAGGATTTTCCCCAGCGAGGACAAATAACACGAAAATTCTATTTTAGTTTCGTAAATGAAAAATTTATAAACAATACTTGGCCAATGGTTATAATTATACTGCAAGTTCCGTATTTAGACTTACGCAATAACGACGTATTTCTGCATTAGTCATAACGATTATTATTACGCAATAAACGAACTATGACAACGTAGAAATATACGGAAGTAGAAATGCTTTATCGGTTAATGATAATGAGCAGTACAAATTGATGTGTTTTGCTATATAAAGTTTAAATACGCAAGTTAAAATTTTAGTCTGTGTATGTTATATTATATATATGTTTACTATGGTACGCCTGTGTAGAAGAATTGTATTATAATGAAAGTAATATAAGTAATGGCATGCTATAAATATATTTTTGGACTAGTAAGCCATGGCACATTTTATGGGGTGGGGTAAGATGGGACATGTTTTTATCATATTTTCTTGTCCCATTTGGTAGTAAACAAAGAATATTCGAGGAATTATGAAACCGTATCCTCACGACTTCCATAAAATAGATCGTTGTTAGTTGTTTAAAACAATATTTAAATATTGTTTGCTAAAAGTGTCCCGTCTTACCCCACCCTACTATACATATATACATAGAGACAAACATAAATACCTGAGCGCTAATATCTCCATACGGCATATTCAATGTTTCAGGTCTGCTTGCGTAGAAATAATCCTTATATTCGTCCCACCATGTTTCTACCACACGTATGTAGTTCTGCGGGTTGGGAAAGGCAATGATATTATAATAATGTAATGACATGTGGAAAAAATGACAATATAACATTATGTTATGACATGTGGAAAAAAATGATTGAATTCTCATGTTGGGGCGATTCTTGTAACGAAATGACATTCAGAAACAAGCGCTACGAAATACGTAATATACAATATTCTCATGCAAACAATAGAGATTAATTTGAACAGAAGACTGACGATGCCAAATATGCGCAATGTGTCTCAACAGTAACGATTAAGCATAATATATTAGCTGCAAAATATAATATATATTAACAAACAATAAATAAAATACAAATTAATATTTAATAATACAAATATTTAGTCATTGTAGGATGGGGGAAGATGGGACACCTTTTTATTTTATTTTTTCGTCCAATTTGGTAAAAAAAACCAAAGAACATTTAGAAACATTTAAAAAATTATAAAACTGTATCCTTATGAGTCCCGTAGACCGCTGTTAATTGTTTTAAAACACGATCAGGATATTTGGATAATATGTGCTAAATGTGTCCCATCTTCCCCCATCCTACTATATATTAATACAGCAGACAAAATAGAATAATAACTCAATGTCAATATACAACGAGCAATAAAACTATGGTATAATTAATAAAAACAGTATAATTAATTAATACAAAATATAACGACCATAATAAACAATAACCGACCCTGAGACTTGGATTGGAAGGCACATATTCGGGTGGCGGATTGCCGCTCCAACCGGGTAGTCTGTATACGTGTCCCACCCGTGAGCATGGTACGAACAATACCTCGCCTTCACACATCCAAATCTGAATAAGAAGTTATAGTCCAGGATATAAGAATAAATCGATGAATGTAAACTGTTTTAACCATGTGAAATGAAATACTGAATGAATGTAACTTATGTATCCTCGCATGGTGGGGCAATGGTCGTGCGAATTACCACATATGTAACCGTGTGGGTGATTAAAATCTGTATAAGAAGTTGTGTTTATATGAAGTAGGGGCAATGTACGTGTTATTTGCTAGGCTTAAAATTAATAAACGTTTATTTATTTATTTATTTTTAAAACATATTTTTGTTTAAAAACAAAAAAGTTTAAAGATTTTTTGTTTAAATATAAAAAAACGTTAAAACACTAACACGCGGATGCTGATAGAAATGTCAATCAATAAAACATAACAACACCTTGAACGACATTTCGAAATTCTCTCCTCCCCAAATTTCTAAACCAGGATCATAAAGACCGATATCGAAGAAATATTGACGTTCTATCGCGAATAATCCGCCAGCCATTGCGGGAGACCTGGTGAATGGAGGGAGATTAATCATAAAATAATATCCAGGGTCAAGTGCCACGAAATGCGTAAAAATAATTATTAAAAATAAATTACTTAAAAACAAACCCTTTTTTTTCTTTTTTTTTCAAACCCCGTTCCTAAGTTTGGCAATAAAAAACGACATAACTTCAAAGTGTTAATTATCAAAATAATTTATGAGTTAAAAACAAAACTTTCAAAGCATGTAATAAAAGCTACGAAGTAATTTTTACCTGATTTAACTGTAAGAAAGAATGTTCGTAAATCAATACTCTATTTATTGTGTGTTAATTGTCGTAGCAGAATTATATTACAAAGCGCGCGAGGACATACGGTGCAACAATGGATAAGTAATATTTCAAGAACGTATTATCTGGTAGCCAAACAAAAGAAATTCTTTACGCCACGCGACAGGCAGCAGGGCAGATAAGAGAGATATGATATGCGCTGTATTATGTTAGCATATATGTGGTAGCATAGGAAACATTAGAGATATTCCCTACGGTATATTATAAGCTAGTTATGGTGGTGCAAAGTGGATGGCCGTATTTGGGCAACGCTTCATCGGGACGATGTTATGTAGTTTGTACTTGTAAGGCGCGAGATTTAATTCTGCGGATCGTTAGAATATTTGAGATGGGCGTCACAATGGTTAAGACGCTTCGAGCAATATATACCAGCTTGGCTAGTGGCTTGTAATGTGTGGTGTATACGCGGTGAAGTTTTATAGTACTGTGGGGTAAGATAGGAAACTGTTAGCATCTAAATCCCATATTATACTTAATCGTGTTTTTAACAATAAACAAGGCTCTTTTAGAGTCGCGAGGATACGGTTATACAACTCTGTAAATATTCTTTGTTTAAATGGGATGAGAAATTAGAATGAAACATGTTCCGTCTTACCCCACCTACTATTATTCAAAGGAAAGTGGTGGGGAAAGTAGTTTTATATACGGTAGGTAGGTAAGTGGGCAGGAGGTGGCGGTTTCTGTTGTGCGCTAGAAGCGTTATTGCGTAACGATTGCGTGATCCTTATATGGGCATTAAACGAATTGTCGCTGGGTATTATCAGCCGCTCTCAACCGACGCACTTTACCAAATATGGTATGACTTGTGCGAAGCAACGTTACGCATCAGACGCAATTGGTTCGACTCAGTAATTAGAACGAGAGTGAAATCTGCTATATTGCTGTAAATAGCTGTGGAATTCTTTACATTATTCGTGTGCGCGTGCGCGTGTGTGTGCGGATTGTTTAGCACGTTACGAGCAGTTGAAGTTATGTATTTGGTGAGTAGTTATTGTTGGTATGCCTATCAGAGCAGTGTAGATTAAGTTCCCACGATGGAACGCAGCCTTCTGGCAATCATGCAAAGGAAGTCATTCGCATTTCGTTAGTTGGTTGGTGGCGAACAGTACCTTGACATTAGGCTGGCATAAACTGACAGCTATATTTGTGATTTAGGTTACAAAAAGGTATATTGTAGGGTGGGGTAAAGTGGGACAGGTTTTGATTGTATTTCCCCCTATTTGGTAGTAAATAAAAAATATTTACAGAATAATATAGGTGTATTTTTATGACTCTATAAAAGCGTTGGTAATTTTTTACTATATACATTTACGGTGAATTATAACTTCACAGATCTAGGTTATATTCCTATATTATGGCGCAAGTAGACAAGTTGGTGCCAATACCAAGACCGACAGACCTTAGCATCAAAAGTTGTTTAAATCAGAAGTATGAAACGGTCGGCTATAATAGCAACTGCCATGGCTACACTGGCAACACGTCGGATACGAAGCAGAATTCGCCAGTGGCCCTTTTGTTTGATGGTGGAACATCTGGCGCTACAAAGCTAGAGAATGCAGCGGCAAGGCTGGTTGTTTTGGACAGTTTATTCTCCCAGCAAAATGGGTTAGTGCCAAGTATAGCGAGCCCTGCATCGCCAAGTTTCGATACCTCACCCACGTTAAAGCGGGGAAGGAGAGAAGGACATTTTAATTTCATGACTGGCATGAAAGGTAAATATTTTATTTGCTGGTAAAGGAATACAATCTTGTTTTTTTTAAATAAAAAAATAACTTTTGTGTGCAATATAATTTAAATATGACTGACTGACAACTTAGACAACGTATTAGTGAACAGTGGGTTGGAGAAATATAATTTTAAACGTCTTGTCGAAGTACATATACGCCCGCAATGGTAGCAGCATAAAGCCTCAAACACGAAAACTCTAAGCTAGAAGTATGCGCACTAACCACGGCGCTGGGCAATGTGTGTACACATTTTCGTACAGTTTACAAGCAATTTAAGAACTCTAAACTTAAGACGGAATTTTTTTACAAGTAATTTAATACTCGCAAACTTTAGACCGCCGTGAGCCGTGTAAAGCTAACTCGCCCCCGAAGCCGACAACCCCCGTCACACCAACCGGTAGAGGGCGCGGTTGCAAGAGGAAAGGAGGCTGGAAGTTTCACGATCTATCCGATGAATGCGACGGGTTGGGAAGGAGGAAACGAGCTTATTGCAACAACCGACTGGAGAACGAAATCTTGCAGGTTTGTGCTGTTTTTTTCTTATATAGAAAAGGTGTTTGAGGGCCTGGAATTTATGCCAGAGTTGGCCCATTATTTATTGTAAATTCCATTCTATATGGGTGAGGTCCTACAGTGAGGCATGCCATGGGACCTGGGGTTTAGGCCAGAGTTGGCTTATTATCCCAACATTGTATATGCAAATATGCATATTCTATTCTATATTGGTGAGGTCCTATACAGTGAGGCATGGCCATGGGACCTGGGGTTTAGACCAGAGTTGTCCCATTATCCCAACATTGTATATGCACATTCTATTCTATGTGGGTGAACCCCCACAAAAGACTTTTAGTACAGGTTTGTTTATGTAATAAGCAGACTCGTGTTGTTTCCCGACAAATTTAAGCCGTTAATCCAAAAGCGCGAATTCCTGAAATAGTTCGTAGCCGCAAGCAACATCAAAGCCGTAAAAATTAAGGCGCTTATTTTAAACCCGCAAAACTCAAATAAACAATTCTAAATTAAAATATCGAAAACAACAAAGAGACGAGAATCAAATGCAAAACGGCTGTTAAAACGCGCTATGGATAGAAACTACTACAGTATTAGGCAAATCCAGTTTGTTTGGTAGTCTTGAGGATACAGTTATATAATTCTGTAACTGTTTTATGTTAACACTAAATGGGACGAGAAAAAAAATGAAAACATGTACCATCTTACCCCAACCTGCTATATCTAAAATTATTTTCGTTTTACGCGTCACATTATTGTTTTACCCTACCGTAAGCCCCCCAAAACTAACGTGTAAGTGTTCATACGAAAACCTAAAGTAACTCCGCATCAAGTTACGATCCGCTAAAACAACATTCTTCATGCGGTGTGAGAATAACGCGTCATGACTCCTTATAAGGATACGAGTACATAGCATCCGGTTTAACGTACTTTGGATTTCGAATAACGGAGGTTTAGTCGCCATTTTGGCCAATTAATAAAACGAGTTATCAGTTATATTTAAACATGTTTTCTTTCTATTTTATCGTCCTCTTTGGTAGTAAACAAAGAACATTCAAAGAATTATAAAACCGTATTATCACGACTTTACTAGACCGTTGTTTATAGTTAAAAACACAATCAGGAAATATGTAATACCGTTACGTAAACTATCCTACGGGGAAAAATGTCATTACAGTTTAATCCTAATTTTTAATAATTTTTATAATACCTTGGGTTTAACAGTCCTATTTTGTAAATAATAGTTTGTTTGCGTATTTTATTTGCTGCGTGTCATAACGAGAGTAGTTTTTAAAGCACCGCGTTTTCGTCGTTTTTAAATCAGGAAAATCATAGCCGTATACTCATTTTCCCCAATCACAAATAAAAGTTACGTTGAGCGAATTAATTCCATTTCCACTCCACTCCACTCTCCACTCAGTCCAAATACACCGCTTATGTTAAATGTATCAACGCATATTAACGACGTCATATGTGGCCCAGGTATACCAGGATCGAATCAGCATCAAGGAAGTCACAAGTTGTGGTGGGAAACATGGAGAAAGACTCGTTATTATTGAACCAACTGTGATCCAGGACCCGGATATAATTAAGCATAACACGGCCTTGAGACTCGTACTTGATAAGAAAAAGGGGACTTATAAATTGCAGGTTCGTTTGAAAGCTAACTGCCGAATTTGTGTTTTTGGTAAAAAATATGATACAGTAGAGTGGGGGAAGATGGGACACCTTTTCGTTCTATTTTCTTATTCCATTTAGAAGTAAACAAAAAAAAACAAAGAATTATAAAACTGTATCCTCACAACTCACATAGACCATTGTTAATTGTTTAAAATACGGCCATAATATTTAAATATTATGTGCTAAAGGTGTTTTAGCTCATTAACTGCCTGATAAACCTAATTTTGTTCTTCCTAACTACACTGAATCTTGCTAATTATATTGAATTAATCTAATGCTTTGTATCGTAGTTGCTATACTAATGCAACCCTTTGTGTTTGCAGTTGCTGCCTTTCACTATCGAACAAGGATCTCTCTCCAACAAACCCCAACTAATCCACGTTGTGTCCAAGATGTTGGGAGACAACGGAGAAGTCGTGTGTCCAGGGATCAACCAGATGAGGGCGCAAGGAAGATTAGGATACCAGGTGGAGGAGAGAAGTCCTACGGAGCAAGCTATGGAGTCGACGAGAAAGTCATGGGCAGCTTTATCAAAGGATGCGGAGCAGGATCGTTATAGAGGAAGATGGAAGACGAACAATACGTTTTCCTGCTCGGAGCAGTCAAGAAGTTGCTCCTCATCCATGAGGAGTGAGGAGAGTGGATGTAACTCCGCTGTTACGCCGACGGATCGATTGTTGATAAGTTTGAACATGGAGTTGACGAGGAATAAGCAAACAACGCATGCGGTGAATAAACAATTAACGAACTCAACAAGTTGTATGTTGTGGCATAACCCCGCTGTGGCAGGGAAAGGAAAACGCTTGTTATGGCCAGAGGAATTTAAATGGTGTGTAAACTGTATAAGGAAAACTAACAATTTTGAAGCTGTAAGAAACTCTGAGTTAATTACTGAATAAGACTTTCTATAACAATCTTATATTTCTTGAATTTTTTGAAATTTTTAAGTTATTGAACTGTTATATCTACAATGCTTATTTCTTATGCTGTGGTTATACACAGTTGCGTTTATTTATGGTGCAGGGTATACAAGCCTGCTCTTGAGATATTTAGCGGGGCAGAAACCCCTAGATTTTCATATCCCCAGAAAAATACAAACTTACATAAAAGCCAACACATTTTATTGCCTGTGACCCCTGTGACCCAGCTATTTTAGAAAACCAGCGCGACTAGTTATATGGATCTGGTGTTACGAAATCAAGTCCAACCAATTGTACAACAGATATATGTACATCGCGTAACGGCATCACAAAAATTAATCCAACTCTATGAGCACCAGACCAGGGTTAGATTCATGAAATTCACTCGTTATATTTCACTTTGATAAAAATAAAATACAAAATCACTTCACCTGTATGGGTCAGTTGTGTGTTTCCTTCTGTTGTGTTCCTCCTTAGTGAGCGGGACTCTTTTCCACAACATGCTCCAATCCCAAGCACCGCGTGCAAATCCGTTGGCATCACCACCAGCTTGGGAGGTAAACGTGTAATCCTGTCCGTTGATCACATCTATGAGCGGAACCGTTGTCACTTTCCTATGAAACATAAAGCATGGTTACAAACAAGTTTGAGCCGTTTTACTATCAGTATATGCCAACCCAATGTCAAGGTTCACCACCAGCCAACAAATCAAAAGAGACGAGAAAGGGGAAGAAAACAAATTAAATTCTAAATAAATATTGCCAATATTTTACCGTTAAAGAATTAAAATAATGGTAAATAGACTAGGGAAGTAGTTAATGGCTTTTAACTGCAACAACATAATTAACATGTCTAATACTCTTAATGTTGTGTGAACAAAGCTTAAGTTGTAGTGTAAGTGTGTGAACTAAACAGCTGCCAAGAAACAAACAGAGAAACATAACAACCACCAACATAGACGCTAAACTTTTAAAGATTGCACATTTCTGTGAAATAAATCCAACTTATTGTCACATTCTCTGTGAATTAATGCATATAATCTCACCCACTAACCTGTTATTAACTATAGGCATGATTAGTGGAGGCAACCAATTGTAGCCAACTTCACAATGAGCATCGAGGTAAACCAGTACTCTACCATCTGCAGGTGTGGATTTCTGCGCTCCAATACTTCGCGCTCTAATCAAACCTTCACGCCTCTCATTACGATACAGTTTGACAAGCCCGTTAAATCTTTGGATGTACTCAGTCAATTTCTGTCCCAAATGCTCTAAAAAAGGATTTGTATCATTATATAAATTGTCAGCTATAACACAAATAATTCAACACAGCGTTACATTTGTGGTAACTTGTAAGCGAGTACAAGGTGTATGAAACAGAACACCAGTGTTATAACAACTGTCGTGGAATTAAGCAAGTTACAAAGTTAGTACTCTTACTCATTCATGAGTTTTATAACATTTTCTCTTATTTGATACATTTTGTACACACCTATGAATCATAGGTCTACATTATAACATTAGCCTACAAAAAAACTAAGCAGTTTTTATTTATTTTTTGTTTTTTTGCATTGCGGCTAATTTAGACGACCAATTAGGGACCACTGGGTTGGAGCAATTGTCGTTAAGTGTCTTGCTGTGTTGGCCAAACATAAACAAATTATCTCTCCAAATTCACCAGAGTGAATTAGATTCCATACCTTTATTACTATGGTCATCAATCATTACAATCTCATAAAGCAGTTTCTTCGGTGTTAGATTGATAACAGAATGCACGGTTCTTACCAGTGTTGACCAACCCTCGTTATGAAACACAATAATGACGCTTATATCTGGAAGATCACTAGGGTAGTCCCAGTGCCGGCATCTATTTAAAACAATATAGACTTTGAACATTATTATTTTTTAAACAATGTATGAATGTAACTTATTATTCCCGCGTGGTGGACAACGACAGACGATATAACATGGCTTTCTGTTACATACACCTCATGTCTGCTAACGAGTTACCACATATGTAGCTTGTTTATTCTTGCATGAGGTGGCAACAACAGTCATTTAATACAGGTGTTCTGTTTCATACACCTCGTACCGCTTACAGGTTACCACTTATTTACTTTTGTGGTCTTTTTTTTTTTTGCGTATGGCTGCCAATTTAGACAACCTATTATTGTAGCAAATGTCATCCCAGATTTTGTTTAATGTTTAAAAAACAGGACTACATATGCTGTACATATGTCCCAAAATGAAACATTTAAAACAAGACCTTTAAAAAACTGAATAAACTTCACTTACTCATCGTGCCTCAGATCTTTCGGCAGTCGATCAAGTGATATCTTGTCGCTGTTCACCATATTAAAACCAAACTCTTTTATCGATGCTGCCACAGCTTCCTTTTCATCATTAGTAGCATGGACAGCTACCCCATATTCCCCCGGCCCGTTTCTCCTTGCTAAACTTTCTTCGTAGTTACCAAGCTTCCTCCAGTTTAGCTGCGGATAATTCGAAAAATCTTCTTTCACAACTGGCTTGATAGGTGCTACTACTTCATTTGGTTCAAACTTAATGTGTTTGATTAAATGTCGGCTCCCATCTTGCAAGTCCACCTCAACTCCATCAACAGCTGGAAACTCAAGATTATTGCTTTCGGAATCTGGAAGCTTTACTTGGGGTTCGTTCTCGATTCTTTCAAAAGGGGGTGGGGGCTGCAACGTAAATATATCTTAACACAACATAATTTAATAATTGTCTCTTCGAAAACGATGATCATATTATTTAAAAAGAGAAACATAAATTAACATAACATAAAATCTGAAGCCAAACTATAGATGTGCAAAAATTAAACTGGTTACTAAATAACAAATTATAACCTAAATTTTCATTTATCTCTTTGAATATGATAGCGAAAATCATTGTACTTAAAAAGCGAAGAGAAAGTGGGTATTTGAGCTTATAGTATAATATAAAGCTTATAGAAAACGATTATCTTACCTGTTTTTTGAATGTTTTCGGTAGTACAATAAATGCGCAATAGAAAATTGCCAAAGCAATAGCGAATTTCAAAACTGATGCGATTTTAAATCTCATTTTCCAGGCGGACACTGCAGCTGAAGTTTTTAAAGTAAGCTCAAACCATACAATGTATATAGCTGACTACCAATAAGCAACGTGTCAAATAACAACACGAAATATGAACTGACTAATCTCTGTCCGATTGAATCCAAACCCCGAATAAATAAATCTAGAAATATACATCTATGCTTGCGTGTTTTGGCTTAGCTTTTTACGGCGAATTTTAAGTATAGATAAAGTGAAACAAAAAATGATTTTACTAAAAATTACTGTAGTTCGTATTTATATCTATTATAGTCTGCTAACTAACAAAATTATAAAGTAAAAAATAATTTATTTATACTGTTTGATATTTCTATAAGTTAGTATTCTCCCTCTCTCAAGGGAAATCACCGTTTACAATTTTTTGCACGCGTTTATGTTTTTTTTGTAATTTTTGAATAAATTAATTAATTTTGCCAGCCATGCAGTTTAGAGATTAATCTTAATATTGCTTTTATTATATTTGAACAGGCCAGACAAAATTTATATATTTACAATTTATACGAATCGGGTTTAAAGTTCTGTCGTTTTGCTGTTGATTTCCTTCTGTTCGTTGTTTAAAATACGATCTTTAATAGAAATTAAAAATTTTGTTATAGAAATTTTTCAGAACCAAACTATCCAAGAATAAGTGTTGTAAAATAAAATTTATTAAAATATGGACGAAGACCAGCCTGCAGCCAAAATTCAAAATGTGAATGAATTTTCGAAGCAATGTCTTGGTTCATTGATGCAGTTCATTAAATCAAGCCATGGCCTCCCATCTGCAGGAGATGATCATGAATTCTACACAAGTTTTGCCGGTTTTCGGGATTTTTCTACGCAACAGAAAACAAGACTGATTAAAAACATGAGAACTCTGCTAAAAAATCAAGGACTCAAAGTAATTTGTTTAAAGTGAAATATATACGTAATTACTTATTTTGAATAATTCAGTAACATTATAAAATAAACTAATTTATATATACAGGGTAAGCGGGCACGATGTGTATGGAACTGAACACCTGTGTTATAATGTCTGTCGTTGCCCTGCCATGCAAGGAAGGATAAATAAGTTTGGCACAATACTTGTTTTAATAGGGCTGTGTCAATAAACATGAAAAACAATAGGCTATACACATACAACTGTATATGTAATATATACATATTCACATGAAATTTTACTTCCAAGAACAACTTTGGAACCAACATGGACGGTTTGAACGACATTGATGATCTAACAGATCAACTGGTTGAATGCAATGATGGAGTTATGGAGAGAGTTACAGCAATGTTGGATCATCAATCAATCACTAAAACTGCTGGTAACAATGGACAAGATGAACCTGTGTATGTGGAACCTTATTATAATACAATGTTTTATGTTGCAGTTTTCTGTTTTTAGTTTCTTTTACCTATTTTTTTACTCAAACAAGTTTTTTAGTTTTTACTCGAACAAAATTACTAAAATGTTTCTTTAACTTTCAGGTAATATTTTCCCTATAGAGTGTTAGTTTTAATAAAATATTGTTTTGATCAAAAGTTGTTTATAATATAAATAAATTATAATAACAACTTTTTATATAGCGTTCCTGCTGCTGCGAACACAAGTCAACAACAAACTGTGGTTTCATCGTGGAATAAAGTCGGTAAAAGCGGGAAAAGTAAAACTTTTCGGTTCGTATTTCAAACATTCATACATTATTACTTAGTATACTGAATAACTTATTACATAAAACATGATGAACTCACACAGAGTTGCTTTGCTACAATTGATTCAAAACAAATTATAGTGCATTACTCAATAGACTTCCAATCTGCTGGTGTATGACACTGTTAGTGTTTTGTATTTAGTGTAAATAAAAATCCAAGTAATTTAAAAATTGAGTTTTAACAGATTGTTCCATGCATACAATATAATGCGACCACAATTGAAGTTTAAAGACACAATTGATAATACCAACGCACCATTCCTACCAAAGATATCAACCAAACCACATGCATTACAACCATTACCAAAGGAACTTATTGATATTCATTCACAAGGTACTAGCTACATTATGTATGGATCATAATTATAAGTAGAAGTAATACAATTATGGGCATAACCTTAAACATGTGTTTAATATTTTGCAAACTACGCTGTTAACTATTTTTCAAT
The DNA here is from genome assembly GCF_009617815.1 of Ciona robusta. NCBI lineage: Eukaryota > Metazoa > Chordata > Ascidiacea > Phlebobranchia > Cionidae > Ciona > Ciona robusta. The sequence goes on from NC_143248.1 coordinate 857,328, forward strand.
CTTCTCTGCCGCAATCGAAGACATAAAAAAGCAATTTCTCACAATTTTAAGCAAGCATAACAACCTTAAATCTTTTAATAAATAATTTTGAATATTATAGCAAAGAGGCCTTGTAGAATAGGCTGTTTTGAAATCTAAAGCAGAATCTGTTATTTTAGACAACTTAAGTGAAAATGAAGGCAATTCACTCGCTATATCCAACCTTATACAACAAGTACGACATTCTAAAGCTGGAGACTTAGCAATATATGATCATCCGTATAAATATGAACTTCAACATTTTAAACCCTCGTCCTCACAACTGGAAAAACCAACCCCTGTCAAGTATGTAGTTTATATGAGTGTGTGGATTAATGAATGAATGTAACTTATTTACTCTTGCGTGGCGAGGCATATTGACAGTCGTTATAATACGAGTGTTCTGTTTTATACACTTTGTGCCTGCTTACGAGTTACCACGTATGTAACTTTGTGGGTAATCGTTTCAAGAGGATTTTTTAGGTATGCTGGCTGATAATTTAGACAACCCATAAATGCTTTCGTGAAACCTTACAAATGAAAATTGTATCTTACATATGGACTGCCATGTTTGTATTGAAACTGCCGAGAAATTCCAAGTTTTCATCTTTTTAATATCATCCCTTTTACTTTCACACAGGTATGGCCCAATAGATCCAGATTCCTGTATATTTGTTGATGAAGTAAATGCACTACATAAGTTAATGGATGAACTGAAGGAAGCATCAGAGATAGCTGTTGATTTGGAAGCTCATTCATATCGTTCGTATCAAGGAATAACTTGCTTGATGCAGGTTCGTTGTTGGGCGATTATTTTATTCTCGCATGGCAGGCGTTATTCACAAGAAGTAGAACAAAATGGATATCCATGAATATATATACGTTTTCAGGTTATTTTTTTGTCCAGCACCAAGCGCAGTAGTTAACCGCCTGCTTATAATTCAGAAGTTACCTGTTCAAGCCTTATTACTATTGTGTTAAAACCTTGAAAAAACACTCAAATATTTAGATTAAATGAGTAAAACTTGATTTCCAGGTGTCCACACGAACGAAAGACTACATTGTTGACACAATTGCATTAAGAGCAGAATTGAATATTTTGAACCAAGTTTTTGCAAATCCTAACATCATTAAAGTTTTCCATGGAGCAGACTCGGATATTATTTGGTTACAACGTGACTTTGGGATTTATGTTGTAAATCTATTCGATACGGGTAAGCAGTTATGGTTGTTTTGTAGATCAAGGTGATTTGCCATAGTGGTTAGCGCTTGCCCTGAACCAAGAGGTAGTGGGTTCATGGCTTGTCGCTGCCACCATTGTGGGCATATGTGTCATCAGGCAAGACACTTGTTGGTAATTGCTTCAACCCAGTGGTCACTAATGGGTTGTCTAAACTCTAAACTGTCAGCCATACAGATAAACAATCAGCATGAGATTTCATTTTGTATTTCTGCTTATGTAACTTCATCCATTATACCAGGTCAAGCAGCAAGAGCATTAGGCCTTCAAAGACATTCTCTTGATTATCTTCTTACACATTATTGCAATGTACAAGCTGATAAGAAGTACCAGCTAGCTGATTGGAGGATTAGACCTTTACCTAAAGAGATGCTTCTATATGCACAGGTGATCATTTACCATGCATGTAATTTATTTATCTTCACATGGCGAGGCAACAACAGTCGGTATAACAAGGGTGTTCTTTTTTTAGTGAAGAATCTTTTAAAAAATTAAAGCCGCTGGGCTGCAGTTATATAATTCTGTTAAATTTTTTGGGCTGAGAAAAGAAAATGAAAACAGAAATGTCTCTTCTTTCACCCTCTTATATTATATTATAATGTTATGTTACAAAACATTGTAATTCTATTTTTCTTTTATAGGGAGACACTCATTACCTGTTATATGTATATGACATGATGAGGTTGGATCTTGTTAAAACTGGGGATCCTGGGTTACTGCACAAAGTAATTGATAAAAGCCGTGATATCTGTTGTTTAAAATATGAAAAACCCATCACGAATGACACCTCTCATCTTGTTCTGCTGGAAAAACATAAAAGAAGGGGAGGAAAAAAAGATTTCAGGCCGCAGCAAATAGAAGCGCTGAGGTTGATATTTGCATGGAGGGATGGACTCGCTAGGCAGGAGGATGAGAGTTGTGGGTATGTGTTGCCCAACCATATGCTGCTGCAGATAGCGGAGATATTACCACGTGAAGCACAAGGTGTTCTGGCTTGTTGTAACCCCATCCCACCATTGCTGCGCCAACATGTGTTGGCTGTTCATCAACTTGTAGTAGAAGCAAGGAATAAGGTGTTTAAGTCAGATAATGGAGGGCTGGAGAAAGTTGAAACCAGGTTCCCAGCCCCAGCTAAGTTGGAAGATGATTATTCAAACTTATTACACTGCCCACATGATTTATCATTTCAATCACGCATGGAAACTGATTCATCAATGAATATGAAAAGTTCGGAATCAGAGTATTCGTTGGTTAAGAATTCAAGCTTGTTGGGAAGTTTTAGTGAAGATGGGAATGTTTCAGATGGCGACAAATCATTGAATATTGTGAGCACGCAAAGCGAGGTAGCGACTCCGGAGATAAAACAAAAGGTTGAAAGGATAAATAAAGCAGGTTGGAATCCTTTCCTTATCTACATGCCTACTGATGAAGCAGATGGGAAGGTAAAGAGAAGTTTGTCGGAAAGCGATGCCAGTCAAAGACTTACCCTCAAAAATATGCTCTCGGGTAACTTTGTGTGGAAACTGAAGAAGCTTCCCGGACAGGAAGAGGAGAAAAAGGTCGTCAAAGAAGAGCCGAAGACGTTCGGGAAGATCCTTGATGTTCCATCAGATGCGTATCATGATACTCAACGACAAACACAGGTTTTGAGGAAATTGGTCAAACAACGTGGTGGTTTGAATAAAGGTCTAAACACTCGGCATTCTTCAAGTTTGCCGGAAACACCGGTTGGTTCGTTACGTGAGAGAGTAAGTGAGTTTGTGCCCGACCATTACAAGGGTCGGAAACGAGGTGGCTATCATTCACCTCGTGGTAAGAATGTACAAGCTAGCCCACAAAAGCGACCCTTCACCCCACACGAGTATACGGACGGCGATTATAAGAAGTTCCAAAAGTCAAAACCAAGGGGTGATTTTAGAAAACGGAAATTTAAAAGAAACTAATTTGATTGGTTGTGTTGGGTAAAGACTGTAAACTTATTAATGCTGCTTAATTGTATTACTTGTATTGGTTAATCTGGTCGCTTCTTAATACAAAGAGAAACAGCGTGTTTATTGTGTTATGTTGTTTTAAAATAGAAAACAAAAAGCTGCAGTATTAGTATCTATAATAAAACTGCGGTATTTGAACAATAGTGGTAGCACAGGAGTTAAGGGTTCAAGGCTGAATGTAGCCATTTTGATCGTGTGTGTCCTTGGGAAAGATGTTTAAATGTAGACTATTGCCCAAGAACACACACAACCAAAATGGTGGCAAGAAGCTGTAAAACAGGTATAGTATGAAAAGATATTTAATTTAGAAACGTTGAGCTTCTGCCCAAACCACTGCGTCACGCCGCCACAGCATTCGTGTTATAACGACTGTCGCTGCCAGCCACGCAGGAATAAAGCAAGTCGTTCATGGACCACCTATTTATTTTTGCGGGTTGTCGCAACGACAGTCAACCCTGCTTAATCAAAACACACCAGGAACAGGCCAACTAATAAACTTTAAATAATTATATTATTGCGCAGCATAGGTGGTTCGAACAACAATTAATAATATTCAGCAATGTTTATGTCAAAATAACAGTGACAATGTTGAACATTGCATCATATTAGAACAAATTAAAATCTTCAACAAATAGAGTTGGCATAAAGATTCGCTTCATGATTGTGATGTAACAAACACTTGTAAAGTAACTCGTATTGTTCCTGGATGAATAATACAGTATGCCATCACGCATTAAGCCATCACATATTATGACATCACATCACACATTATGACATCACACACCCTACCATTGTGATGAACAATCTCAGATCACGAACGATGCGAAAAATGTCAACTTTTGATTCGGACTCGATTCTTTCAATTAGTTGGGACAATGCCACCATTGTTACGCTTTCCCAACTATAAACAAATCATTATGACATCATACTCAACACAGTATGATGTAATTACCTGGTTACCACGACAACCCTCGAAAGGTTTTCACAAGATTGTCGGAAAATATTCGAAATTTGAATCAAATCTTCAGCACTCCGCATTGTTTCCAAAAATGTTATTGCAACTGTACGCTAAACATACTTTGGTTAAACAATCACAACTAAGTTAATAAATTACCGTGGTATTATTCTTTCTTATTTTTATTAAATTCGCATCAGGTTTCCATTCCAATGATGTTTCTCCCAATATTTGTTTCAATTTACCAGCAAGTCCAAAATCTTTCAAACTCTGTAACAATTAACAACACTACATCACAATAAGGTTGATGACATCATAATAGGGTTGATGACATCACAACAGACCTTTGTTTTGTCACAACTGATAATCAAATCAGGATTCTCAACAAAAACTTTTGTCCAAAAGTTTTCGACTTTTTCCACAGGAGTCAGGCAAACCTGCGATCATAGAAACAATATACCATGTGCTGACTGTGATGTCATAATTACCGTTGTTGGTCCACAACCACCGGTTAAAGTCACTGATGCGTGAACTTCGTGCTTGACTGAACAACATTGATAAAGTTGATTGTAATGTAACAATATATGTCACCAAGGTTACTATAGTTACCTGTCTTTTGAAGAAAATCGAATTCTCGTTGAATCCTGGTTGATCTGGAAAGTAATTTACCAATTAACGATTTAAATAAGTTAATTAAAGAAACAACTTTGATTCCTCCTGAGAATCTGCTAGATGAAGGTCAGTGTTGCCAAGGTGGTGTTGTTCAACTAATAACTGGTGGAGCAGAATGTATAATTCCTGGAATGTGCAACACTGGTTAAATACAAACATAAATATGAATGAATGTAACTTGGAAAACGACAGTCGTTGGTATTCTGTCTTATGCACCTCATGTTTGCTTACGAATTACCACATATGTAACTTCGTAAAGAATTATTTTTTTTAATTCAGACAGCCCAGTAGTGACCACTGGGTTGGAGCTGTTAAGTATCTCGCCCAAGAACTGGAAGAATACACATATCCACAATGGTGGCAGCATCTAGCATTGAACCCAATCCTTAAAACAACATACCAAATTTGCGAAGAACGCAGCGTTTAGTTTTCTGAGTTGAACAACATGTTGAAAGATGTTGATTTGATTTTCATGTTTTAAACAACGAGTAAGTTGTTGATAAGCGACAAACAATGAAGTTGCTGAGTCACTGAAACATTGTGATGTCATAGTGAAAGTAATAACACAAGCATTTTGAAATACAATAGCAAAGATCAAATTAATTAAAACAAAAAAGGAGGGAATTAGCAACAAAATATTCTGTTACTTGTGCTAGGCAATAGATATATGTAAATTTTTGCTGCTAAAAAATCTAAAAAAACATTCATTAAAAATACGGTATGGGTAAAAATTTCTTTTGTAAAAAGTCAACTACAAGGGTGGCTGTTGAACCCTACACATTACATTGAGTTGATGATATTTAAGAGAAGACAATCACCCATTGTTACAATTGTTACATACCTTCCGTACACAATGACTGACGAACGATCGGAAAGTTTTGACAAACTTTCCAAAACTTTGTTTGAGAACCAAACAAATCTACTATTGATGATGTCACAATCAGACCAATTCTTGAACTGAAACAGTTTTATCTTACGAGAAACCTAAAGAAAAACATAAATAATTATAATAAACAAACAAAAATATAAAAATAAACTTACACTTTCATATTCACTAGTCTGGTTCGAAGCCTCAATTTCAACGATCGAAAAATATTTGAAACATTTTTTCTCGACTGTTAAAACTTTGATGCTTCCATAGGTTGCAATAAGTCTCACTCCGGGGTAAAACTGGAAACAAGAATAACATAATATTAGAAATTGAACTTTCAGAAAAATTATTTTTGGGCATCGATATAACATTATTAGTATTCTGCTTTTGCTGATACCAGTCATCACGTAATATAGGAAATAGCCGTTTTTTTGCAAAAGAAACTTTCGTATAATAAAGAGCTAATATAATATCATGCATAGTAGCAACAGCAGCATATTAATAATAATGTTATTTCCATGCTTAATTGCGACAATCACTTTTATTGTTACATCACAATAACCTTTTCGTTTGTTTCCGGAAACCCAACAACCACGCGGCATTGTTGCATCATAATCGAATCCCACAACTTCGAACTATCGACACGGCTTGCGATAAAAACCTGGGTTAATATTTGAATAAAAATAATTTGGATAAATTATCAGGGTAAATATAATTGGGATAAAAAAATTGGTTAAAAATAATTGGGTAAAAATAATTGGGTAAAAATAGTCGGGGTAAAAGATAACCCATTTACCTGGGGATTTCCCTCATTTACATATGCCCCTTCTAATGTCTCGGAAATTATCTTGACTGAAAAACAAGTTCGGGTATTAGAGCAATAAACATGGAAACAAAATCACAAAGTAAAAAAAACTTACAAATCTTATTCGGGCCAACGTTTTTCTTAAAATCTGCTTTTTTCGGCTGGAAGAAAAATTTGACATAAAAGATAGAAATAACAATTAAACATATATATAGAAATACCATATCCACAAATTGAGCCATTAACCCAAAATTGAAGTTAGAACTCAACTCTTCGAATCGTTCCAAAAGTTTGTTTTTCTCAATATTGTAACTGACATAAACATCTTCAATATATTCATACAAAACATCATCTAGTGGGAAATATAAAAAAGTTTGATTTAAAATTAGATTAAAATATAAAAAATTTAATTTAAATTTAATTTTTTTACCCTTGAACGCTTTATTGCGGTGTTGACCAACAGTTTTATCAACAACAGGTTGTCTCCTGTGGAAAAAATAAACTCGCAACACTGGTGAAGTATTTACCTGGAAACACTGCTTACCTGACGAAGTACAACACTGTTGCTATGACAACCAGTAATAGAAATCCAATAACGCAACTCAGCGCGATAACTATGGTCAATTGTGTTGAAGATGGGTCTGTTGTTACATCACGTTAATAAAAACAAGCAGGGTTAAAGTATATTACATTCACCACATTATTCAATGAGGTTCTTTATGTTTGACAACTATGAGTGTAACTGCATTTTAACATTGTCACTCCAGATTTTACCCTGCTGTTAGGTGTCTATACAAACAAGCAGAGCCAAAGTATATTGCATTCACCACATTAATCAATGAGGTTCACTATGTTTGACAACTATGAGTGAAACTGTATTTTAACAATGTCACAACATATTTTACCCTGCTGTTAGGTGTCTATACAAACAGAGCCAAAGTATATTGCGTTCACCATATTAATCAATCAGGTTCCGTATGTTTGACAACTATGAGTGTAACTGTATTTTAACAATGTCACCCCAGCTTTTGTGTGAAGCTTAAAAAAAGTTAGTCCTATGAATAAGTGTGAATATGATGTCACAAGTGTGATTATGAAGTAAATACCTGATATTTTTGTTGCGCAATCCTCCCCTCCATATCCCTCCACACATTGACAATGATAATGAGCCCCACTACTTGTACACGTCCCACTGTTGTAACATTCTATCACTTCACAAGGATCAACAAGGTTTACTGCAAAATATATTTCATAACTTTAGGCAGTTAGGGGTTATGGGGGAGGTTATTTGTTAGGGGTTAGCAGATAACATAATGAAAAGATTCTTCACCAATAACTTAAATAAATAAACATTCAAACAAATACCTGGTTGTTCACAAATATAGCCCATTGTTTCATCACAATCCCCGGGAAGCCATCGTAATTCCTTGCTTCCTGATTGGCTGACCATCTTTAAACAACTCCCTATGACATCACTTCCTGTTTCACTCCAGTATTGGAAGGTCATGTGACTTCCATCCAACCAGAACCAACCTGGAACCAACGACAACAACTTTTAAACAAAACAAACTTAAACCTGTATTTTGGCTCTTCCAGCAAAATAATTGCTAACCAACGTTTTAACGTCCCATTCAGGTCGTCTTTAATAGGGTGTGACACTTCAAAATATTAAAAATATGCCTGACAGCGACAGTATATATAAAACCAACTTAATTATGAATATTTTACCATCGTTCGTGTTCTTGGCTCCGATCCACAGTTGCACCTCTTTACCATTATACATTGAACTTGTTTGATTTTCAATAACTTGTTGTGTTTGCAAATCTTTTATAATAACAAGCCCAGCTTGTTTGTTTAATTCACACAGATCGCTTGATCTGGAAAACGACGACAAACTGCTGGCTTGATAATTTATATGAAAAAGGTTTTCATTTAAATCATTTTCTTCAAATTTAGCTGAAACATCGACAAATAAGATAATGTGATTGTTGGAAATAAAAACAAACCTTCAGTACAAAGTTGTCCCGTAAAAGCAGGTTGACAATCACAAGTAAAACTTTCAACAGCCCTCACACAACTACCACTGTTATTACATGGGTTGGGTTCGCACAGATCTGTTCATAACTTGGTTAAACAAGAACAAACAAACAAATGATTGTAACCTGTTTCACAATGATCACCAACATATCCATCTTGGCATATACATTGATATCCAGCATGTGCGTGGTTACATGTTCCATGGTTGCATGGGTTGGGTTGGCATAGATCTAACATCAAGTGTTAATGATGATAACAACTCATAAATATATTTTTACCTGTCTCACATATATCACCAATATACCCATTAACACATGCACAAGTGAAACTAGCCACCCCATCTGTGCAGGTCCCACCATTAAGACAAGGCATTGAGGCACAGTTGTCTATATCTGTAAAAAATACTTTAATGCTTTGCTAAGTAAACAGTTGAGCTGGAAAATAAAAAATAAATTACTTGTTGAACAGTCAGCTCCTGTATATCCATTAACACATGCACAAGTGAAACTAGCCACCCCATCTGTGCAGGTCCCACCATTAAGACAAGGCATTGAGGCACAGTCGTCTATGTCTGTTAAAAAATACTTCAATGCACTGCTAAGAAAACAGTCATGATGGAAAAAGAAAAGTAAATTACTCGTCGAACAGTCAGCTCCTGTATACCCATTAACACATGCACAAGTGAAACTAGCCACCCCATCTGTGCAGGTCCCACCATTAAGACAAGGCATTGAGGCACAGTTGTCTATATCTGTAAAAAATACTTTAATGCTTTGCTAAGTAAACAGTTGAGCTGGAAAATAAAAAATAAATTACTTGTTGAACAGTCAGCTCCTGTATATCCATTAACACATGCACAAGTGAAACTAGCCACCCCATCTGTGCAGGTCCCACCATTAAGACAAGGCATTGAGGCACAGTCGTCTATGTCTGTTAAAAAATACTTCAATGCACTGCTAAGAAAACAGTCATGATGGAAAAAGAAAAGTAAATTACTTGTCGAACAGTCAGCTCCTGTATACCCATTAACACATGCACAAGTGAAACTAGCCACCCCATCTGTGCAGGTCCCGCCATTAAGACAAGGCGTTGATGCACAGTTGTCTATATCTGTAAAAAATACTTTAATGCTTTGCTAAGTAAACAGTTGAGCTGGAAAAATAAAAAATAAATTACTTGTTGAACAGTCAGCTCCTGTATATCCATTAACACATGCACAAGTGAAACTAGCCACCCCATCTGTGCAGGTCCCACCATTAAGACAAGGCGTTGAGGCACATTCGTCTATGTCTGTAAAAAAGGTTTAATACTATGCTAGGTAAACAGTTAAAATGGAAAATGAAAAAGTCAAGTACTTGTCGAACAGTCAGCTCCTGTATACCCATTAACACATGCACAAGTGAAACTAGCCACCCCATCTGTGCAGGTCCCACCATTAGCACAAGGCATTGAGGCACATTCGTCTATGTCTGTAAAAAACAGTTTTGTGCATTGCTAGGTAAACAGTCATGATGGAAAATTAAAAATAAATTACTTGTTGAACAGTCAGCTCCTGTATACCCATTAACACATGCACAAGTGAAACTAGCCACCCCATCTGTGCAGGTCCCACCATTAAGACAAGGCGTTGAGGCACATTCGTCTATGTCTGTAAAAAAGGTTTAATACTATGCTAGGTAAACAGTTAAAATGGAAAATGAAAAAGTCAAGTACTTGTCGAACAGTCAGCTCCTGTATACCCATTAACACATGCACAAGTGAAACTAGCCACCCCATCTGTGCAGGTCCCACCATTAGCACAAGGCATTGAGGCACATTCGTCTATGTCTGTAAAAAACAGTTTTGTGCATTGCTAGGTAAACAGTCATGATGGAAAATTAAAAATAAATTACTTGTTGAACAGTCAGCTCCTGTATACCCATTAACACATGCACAAGTGAAACTAGACACCCCATCTGTGCAGGTTCCACCATTAAGACAAGGCATTGAGGCACAGTCGTCTATGTCTGTTAAAAAATACTTTAATGCACTGCTAAGAAAACAGTCATGATGGAAAAAGAAAAAGTAAATTACTTGTTGAACAGTCAGCTCCTGTATACCCATTAACACATGCACAAGTGAAACTAGCTACCCCATCTGAGCAGGTCCCACCATTAAGACAAGGCGTTGAGGCACAGTAGTCTATGTCTGCAAAAAAAGGTTTAGTACTATGCTAGGTAAACAATTAAAATGGAAAATGAAAAAGTAAATTACTTGTCGAACAGTCAGCTCCTGTATACCCATTAACACATGCACAAGTGAAACTAGCCACCCCATCTGTGCAGGTCCCACCATTAAGACAAGGCGTTGAGGCACAGTCATCTATGTCTGTAAAGTAATGGTTTAACTATCACCGATTAGAATGGCATTGCATATGGGCATTAATCCACATACACCCCACACCAAAACACTAAGAGATATTAGTTGTGTTTTGTTAGACAAAGTATTAAGAGGTAGTGAATATCATTGTTTTATCGCAGTTGTATAAAAGCACCAAGAGTCTCATTATCTTACATTTACAAAAACATATGTAGTTTATTGCATTAGCACATTTAAATACACATATCCAAACTAACCTTTCATACAAATCCAGTTCTTCTTATAATAATTATCATGAGTACCTCCCCACGTTCCCAATACATTGGTACAACTTCCATAAGAATCGAACCCGTACAAAATAACTCGACTTGTAGGATGGCTATGAAGTGGTTCGTATCTCCCACAATCATGATACCAGTTCTCGTTAGAACTTCCATTCACAGAAATGCCTGTTCCATCTCCCCACACCCAATCATATACACCACCCTCACACTTCCCACCAACCCAATAACCACGCTCCCAACCACCCCAACCATCTTCATGCAAATCCAAACCACCAAGTTGGTTTGTAATCATATCTTGAACATCATGTGATTTTATATCAGCCAATCTACCGCCACCATCGATACAAACTTGGTTTGCATCATCGAAGCTCAAACGATTGGTAGCATTAATTGGGTTGTAGAAAGTGAATTTATATCCATTGTAGATAACTTCTGTTGGGAAATCTGGAATTTAAATAGTTGTGTTTTGTTAGACAAAGTATTAAGAGGTTTGTCCGGCGCCGTGGCGTAGTGGTTAGCGCGCCTGCCTGTAACCATTAAGTAATGGGTTCAAGGCTTGTCGCTGCTACCATTGTGGGCGTATGTGTCCTTGGGCAAGACACTTAACGACAATTGCTTCAACCCAGTGGTCACTAATGGGTTGTCCAAATTATCAGCCATACATAAAAAAAATCAAAAAATCAACAAAAAAAATAATCACCCACAAAGTAACATACATGGCAACTCGTAAGCTGGCACGAGGTGTTAAACCCGTGTTATAACGATTGTCGTTTTCCGGCCACGCGAGGATAAAGTAAGTTACATTCAGGTAGTGAATATCATTGTTTTATCGCAGTTGTATAAAAGCACTAAGAGTCTCATTATCTTACATTTACAAAAAACATATGTAGTTTATTGCATTAGCACATTTAAATACACATATCCAAACTAACCTTTCATACAAATCCAGTTCTTCTTATAATAATTATCGTGAGTACCTCCCCACGTTCCCAATACTTGACAACTTCCATATGAATCGAAACCGTACACAATAACTCGACTTGTAGGATGGCTATGAAGTGGTTCGTATCTCCCACAACCACCGTACCAATGCTCATAGGCAGTATTATTCACAGAAATGCCTGTCCCATCTCCCCACACCCAATCATATACACCACCCTCACACTTCCCACCAACCCAATAACCCCGATCCCAACCACTCCAACCATCTTCATTCAAATCCATCCCCTGGAGTTGGTTTGTAATCATACCTTGAACATCATGTGATTTTATATCAGCCAATCTACCGCCCCCATCCATACAAACTTGGTTTGCATCATCGAAGCTTAAACGATCGTTTGCAATAGTTGGGTTGTAAAAAGTGAATTCGTATTCACCATGGACAACAACTGCATCCGGCACTGTATAACAAGCAATGTTAAAACATAATTGGGGGGGGGGGATGGGATACCGTGAGCACCTAAATCCCACATTTTCTGATCGTGTTTTAAACAATTAACAACGGTCTATGGGAGTCGTAGGGATACGATTTTATACTTCTTTAAATGTTTATTGTTTACTACTAAACGGGACGAGAAAAGAGAGTGAAAAGGTGTCCCATATTCCCTCTACTATATAATTTGCGGGGGAAATGGAATACCTGAATTCCAAATTTTCTAATTTTGTTGTTAACAATCAACAACGCTATTTTAGCGACGCTGGGCTACGATTATTTTTTGTTTACTACCAAATTGGACAAGAAAAAAGAATAAAGACGTGTCCATTTTACCCCACCCTAATATATATTAAACAAACAAGTAAAAACAAGTAAAAAATCTTACCACTTTGTGATGTAGCTGAAACAATCAGAAAAGAAAACAAAATACCGGACATCAACATTTTATTCTGGAACCCAATAAACACAAACGTAAAAATTTCAACAAATAATTCAAACCTTTTCCCAAAACTTGACTAAAAACATTTGTTAAATCAAATGCAATAAATTTATGCTTGAAATACAATTGCTAAACAAGCTGTAATGAACGTTGTGCCAATCATACGAACACCTTAATTGAATTTGTGCAATAATTAACTTCATCGGTGTTTAAATCAAATGTCACCAAACAAACAAACGATAATAAAAGTCAACATTAAATTATCGTTAAAACGAAAGTTATGACAGCACGAGTGTTCCAAGAATCGAGATGCTTTTGCTGCAATTTTACGTCTATATGCGAATAGTAATTCATCCCGGGTATTTAGTACTGTATAGAGTAAGATGGATTTACCGTTGGCACCTAAACCCCATACTTTCTGATCGCGTTTTTATTGAACTATCAATGCTCTCTAAAAGTCGCGGGAATACAGTTATATAATTCTATAAAATTGATATACTACTAAATGGCACGAGAAAAGATAAAAATGTCCCATCTTACCCCACCTCACTATAACTTTACTTTCTACAACAAAGGACCAACCGATCGTTTAACATTCGATGAAGCAAACTTAGTTCGTTTTAGTAAACTGAGATACTAGATGGGTGATTCATTATCAAATGGGTTCCCTTGAAAATTTATTTTAAAAGTGTCCCACTTTACCCCGTCCTACTGTACAAAACTAAATACCATTTCACATTCTTTTGAATTTATTTTTTATTGAAAAATAACGTTTGGCGTTAAATAAATGCATAGCTATAATGAATGTGCACGTTATTAAAAGTTAGGTTTTAATACACAGTGTAAATAAATAATGCAAAGTACAAAAAGAACAAGTTATAACGAATGTCGTTGAGCCGCCACGCGAGGATAAATTAGTAGTGGTGGAGTGACGTCATCTTCTTCGCTTGAAAATACTTCTAAGTGTTCTGTTACGTCATGGGAGGCTGTGACATTGTTATTAGTGACGTCACCAATCACAGTGTTTACCCCAGCATGAACTAAATGTTTTTTCAGTTATCGCTTGTTGATTATCTTGTTCAAACTTTTTCTCCTTCGGTACTTCGGCGTAAATCAGATGGTTTTTTTATTAAAACATAAACTTAAATTAGCACCTATATATGCGATGGGGTGGGGTGGGGAAGATGGGACACCTTTAGCACATAATATTCAACTATGCTATTCGTGTTTTAAACAATTAACAACAGTATATGGGAGTCGCGAAGATACGACTTAAGAATTCTTTGAATGTTCATTGATTAATTCCGAATATGACGAGAAAATCAAATAAAAATGTGTCTCATCTTCCCCTACCATAATATATCATTAAATCTGTACTCAACGCAGTCAAGTATTTCCGCTCTGCTCTCTTGTATGCTAAGAAAATTCTGTTGCCCGGTAAAGTTTAAAAATTTAGTTGAATGGATTCGAGTATTATTAGTAACGGTCTTGTGTTTATATCGATACAGTTTTGCTAACATACACTTTTTTCAATACTTGTGTTGTGAATATAAGCAGTTCAAACAAATTGATTCTAAAATGCTGAAGAAAGCCAGGGATTCGGACTCGAAGCCTGTAAAAGGGACCGGTTTTTTGAAACCTACGTTATCGTATCAACAAAAAGTTGTTCCTAGTAAAGCAGAAACGCAGAGAAAAATATTGGGAAAACGAAGTAAAAGAAGAAAAGTTAAAACGTCTTTTAGTGAAACAGATTGCGGCAATGGTGGAAATGAAATCATTAATTCTGCCGTTCAAGTTTATTCTCGGCCAAATGCAAGTGAAAATATTGGTGATGTTTCTCCTCATTCTGATGAACTAACCTCAAAAAACAAAGACTGCAATGATCTTGAAAATGAATCTTCAAAATTATTTTGTCCACCAGCAGAGAAAATATGCGAGAATCCAGAAATCTATAAAACTAATGGAAATCCTGAAAAAATGGGCACATTTTCTGCTGTAAATAACCCTGTAATAAAAGTGGATGTACAAAGAAAATTCAACCCCCTTCAAGACAGAAGCAACAATTTTACAGTTTATTCCCAACTTGCATCAGAGTCAAGCAAAGATTACCAAATGGGGGTCATCAAAAAGCTCAACAACAAAAAAGAGAAATATAAAAGAAAGGTTCAGAAGTTGGAATCTGAAATGAGAGTTCTTAAACGACGCCAAACGAGCCGTAAATCCATAGAAATACCATTACATGAAGTGAGTTTCTATACTTCAAATTTAGTAGGCGAAGGAAAATTGACGAATGTATACTGTGGCACTTATAATGGAAAAGCTGTGGCTGTTAAGAAGTTTGTGCAATCATGCATGATAACAACATCAGATCGAAGTTATATAAGCGCTGAAGCTGGGTTGCTGGTTGGTCTTAATCATCGAAATATAGTTCGCCTATATGGAGTTTCTTCTTCTGCTGTTACCCCTCTTATCATTACCGAGATGGTTCATGGGAAAACTTTAAAAGATCTCATTGCAAATCAAGGTATATGGGGAAGAAAGACTGTTTTATATTTATTTTATTATACCAGTTTTGTATTAGTCTAACACAGTGAGTAAAGTTTTTGCTTTATAAGTTGAATAAATGATTAAAATAACTTTTAACCTCACCTGGTGGGGCAATGACAGTCGTTATAACGTGGGTTTTTAGGTTTCATACACCTTGTGCCCACTTACAAGTTATCATGTATGTAATTTTGTGAGTGAATATTTTTTGGAATTTTTTTATTATAATGGCTGGCAATCTAGCCAACCCATAAATATAAACTTACCATCATGTTTTTACCACAATTCATGTTTATAATTCTTTACAGGTTTGGATGAGGTTCATTACTATAAAACTGTGCGTGATATATCTCAAGGGTTGGCATTCCTACACAACCAGAAACCACCCATTCTGCATCTTAATATAAAACCATCCAATGTTCTTATTGATTCATCAGGATGTTCCAAAGTATCGGATTATGGCTTTGCAAAACTGAGGTAATATTTTGCAAATTTAACAACAGTTGCTGCTACCAAGTGGTCCTTATGGGTTGTCTAATTTCTTAACCTTACTTTAAAACAATTCAATAAAATCCCCCCAAAAGAATCACCCACAAATTTACAGATGTTGTTAAGGGTGAGCAAACACGCTAAAAACAAGGTTAATTCATTTACCCATTGTGTTATGGAACAAGTCATATTGGATGTTTTTCCCAGGGATTATTGCATGCTTGGTTCAAACTACATGGCTTATATAGCCCCTGAGTTACTGGAATATCCCTCACACCTGACAACTAAGATTGATGTTTATGCCTTTGCTGTTTTGTTATGGGAAATGGCAACTGCAGAAAGTCCCACAAAAGGAAAATCAACTTTTCAGGTAATTACATATATTAATGTTTACCTTATATTGGGTTCAATGGTCACACTTTTTCACTGACGCTCTTTTCTGGACCTTTAAATCATAGTGTGTTTTAACAACTGGCATTTTGCTGTTGACACTTTTTATGTCTGTAATTTAAATTAAATAAATTATTATTGTAAAATCTTGTTGTAGATATTTGAAATGGTGCGTCGTGGGGAGAGATTGCATCTACCATCTAGTCTTCCACATTCATTTCACAAATTAATCGGGAAATGTTGGAACGCGTCGTACGTTAATCGACCGTCATTTAAAGTTCGTAGGTTAAATTAATGAATGTAACTTGCTCGCATGGCGTGGCATCGACAGTTGTTATAACATGTTATTTGGTTACCTTTTATATACAACTCATGCCCGCTTACCAGTTACCACGTATGTAACTTTTATCTCGCATGGCGGGGCAACGACAGCTGTAATAACACGGATGTTCTATTTCATACGTTTCATGCCCACATATGAGTAACCATGTATGTAACTTTGTGAAATTATCAGTGACTGTTTATTTCATTCTTAATATTTTTTTGTAATGTATTGTAGACAGTTCCATAGCTGCGAAATGTGTTACACCTTGTACTTGAAGATCTTCCAGGATTTTTAAATTATTTTCAACTTATAGGAGATAATTATTGAAGTTGAAACAATGAAACTTCCTCAAGATTGGAACAACAAGTTACGAGAAGCTGAAGTTGAAAGAATAAACACATCGGACATGACATGCATACCAAGCTCAACCAGTTATACAAGTAGTAAGTTAGATTCAGTATTGTTCTGGTGATTGTGTGGGCATGTGTCCTTGTGAAAGGTACTAACGGACATTGCCCTAACTCGGTGTTCGCGTGTGTGTTGTCCAAATAGTCAGCCAAAAATATATTATATGTTTACCCCCAAATTTTTGAATATGGTTTAAGTGTCACAAGATGTATGTAACACCCCTGTTATAACAATTGTGGTTTTCCCCACGGGAGGATAAACAAGTTACATTCATTCCTTAGGCAGACAAAAAACTTCTGACGAGTCCCAAGTCTTTGTCCTTGAAAATGATTGCACCGCACACACAAGTCACTTTCCGTTTGACTTCAAAAGTTCAATTATTAAAGATAAACCAGAAACACCTCAACCCTATAGTGAAGCTTGTTACGTGCCTCAATATTCAAGGAATGACTTTTCAGTTTCAAAAGTTACGCTATGTGATTCATTGAGGCGTAACACAGAGTCAAAAAATCCTGGTTTTTTAAACCAAGTTGGCTCTAGGTTCGATGACAGATACAAAGAATTTGTGAATGAAACGAGTGCGGCTGCTTCATTGGCATCAAGGGTGGCGGAATTGAATATGTTGGGTTGTGAAAAATTGGATAACATTCAAGTTCATAGTTTACCATCTCAATCTGCACCTTCTGTTAATATGGGACCAGTGCTGCATAATTTAAATCGAGTCTATACAAACTCCAGTGTTTCCGGAAGTTCTGTTGTCACACAAAAATTGTGCTCGGAAATTAAGGACGCAGAAAAAGTTTTAAGTAATGCTAAGAAACTGTTGGCTAACAGTCCAATAAAAAAGCAGAAATATGGAAGAAACTTTAAGCTACAACCAAGAACTGATAAAGTAAATAAAGCTCCATCCTATCTTCCTGAAACAGAGTTGAATACAGACGGTAATATCCAATTACCAATCGCAAAAGGATCATCAAGTTTACAGAGTGCATTATCTCAGGAATTGAACAAAGAAAATCAAAATCAAGAAAAAACAAGGTTGTGTACGACAGACGAAAAAGACGTCTCTGACGTCATCGGAATTCACTACAATGATGAAATGTATTAACGATAACTATTAACTAGCTATTTAGTAGGGTGGGGGTAATTGGGACACCTTCCGATGACGTCAGAGACATGTTCTCCCATATCTTAACACCGATTTTTGCAAGTTAATAACCGAATACTGTTATATATGAAAAAAGTGCGAGTAATTTTGTAATATTTTTATTTTTTATAATCAAATGGGTCTGTTACAGAAAAAAGAAAAGGGCCCATATTGCCCCGCGTTCCACTTTACCCAGTAGTCCTAAAACTTTGTACTTTTTTGTATTCTTTTTTTGATTTAATATATTTGCACAACGTATGTGTCTAGTAATGCTTCATTTTAATTTTATATTCGAGTAAATAGAAAACATATACTAGACTCGTTTTTGCAGTACCTTATATTGCTTGTTATTTTAAACTGTGAGTGTAATAACACGAGATTAAAGATGTTAAATATATTTTTATGTTAACACTGTGGGTATAGTAGGGTGGGGTAAGATGGGATAAGTTTTCGTTCTATTTCTTGTCCCATTTGGTAGTAAACAAAGAACATTCAACAAATTATATAACCGTAGCCCCGTAACTCGAAAAGTTGTCAATTGTTTAAAACACAAATCAAAAAATAGTATTTTGGTGCTAACGGTATCCCATCTTACCTCACATTATTATATCAGAAGTATTGGATTGTAGTAAACTTAGAATTTGCAAATCGAACTACTATTGCATTTAATAAAACGTGTTAATACCTCTTACCAAAGAGTTAACTTATTTATCATCGAGTGGCGGGGCAACGGCAATCGTTATAACACGGGTGTTATGTTTCATACACCTCGTGCACGCTTAGGGGGTTACCACGTATGTAGTTTTGTGGCAGTCGTTATAACATTTCCCGAATAAAAACTGGACCTTTTAGCTCTAGCTTTAGGATACTTATTAGCGACAAGCTTAACACATTCAAGTGTTTTGCTTTATTATGATTTCGTTTTAACTGAATGAGGTTTAAAACAGCAAACTCTACAACGTTGACATAAGCGTATATTTATCGTTAAACGCTTATTATCATTGTCGCTTATAATACGTACATACCTTAACACTTATAACGATATGTTATCATAACTCGACATAATGTCCATTGTTATAAAATAAACACAAAATGGGATTCACTCTGGACAATGAATGTGAATTAAATTACTTATCTGATAGTTACGTAAAGTGTGTTGTGATACTTTCGATGTTCAGAAAAAAGTTAGAATTTTTTTAGATTGAAATAAATAAGGTCTTTCAGAAATATAGAGTGGGGTAAGATGGTACATGTTTTCTTTTCTCGTCGCATTTAGTAGTAAACAAAAAATATTTACAGAATTGTATAACCGTATCCCGGCGACTCTAATTTATTTTTCTGTTGTTTGAAACGCGATCATAAAATGGGGGATATTGTTTACGCTTACGGTATCCCATCTTACCCCACCGTAATACACGTTTTCGTTTAGATTTAAACAAAGGTAAAAATGGCGTCATTAGTGTCTTTAACGCCATCTACCGACGTGGAAAACCAGATGTTATTAATTCCAGATGTGGCGAATACTTCAAACCATAAACAACAGTCATCCAAGTCGTGTAAGTTTTATTAAACTTTCTGCTTTTTTACTTTTTTTTTACTTTTCAAATCACCCGCAAAGTTACATACGTGGTAACTTGTAAGCGGGCACGAGGTGTATGAAACAGAACACCCGTGTTATAACGAATGTCGTTGCCCCGCCACGCGAGAATAAACAAATTACATTCATTCATTACCTTCGTTCATTATGTTTTCCAGCCACACCGCTTAATGCTCGACAGCGGCAAGGAGGGTTGAAACGTCACAGGTTATCCCATTGTCGAATAACACCAATTCGCGACTTTGGGTTAAGCGTAAGTTAAATATTTTGTATCGTCTTTTCCCAGTATCCAGATATAATATTATTTTATTTATCTCTTCAAACGGTTGCAAAGCACGCAGTAAAAGAGCATTGTTTATTTTAAAAAACACGATCAGAAAATATGGGATTTAGGTGCTAACGGTATACCATCTTACCCCACAGTTCTACAAATACGTTTTTATCGTAGGCGTGTTTCAGCCACTGTTGTTTTGTCGCTATATCCTGTCTTCTGGTTTTAACCATTTTTTATTCTTAGCTTTCGTAATCGAAGCGACAAATAAAAATTATCATTCTTATTATTATTCCTGTGAAACTTTTTGGACGCAAAGTGTCATTGTAGACATGTATTGTAGGCGAGCATTAAGGTAATATTGGACAAGCATTGAAACCTTTACAATTCTAACTTGATCAATATTTAGTCTCGGTGAATAATAGGCTTTTTGTTTAGCGAGTTATTGTAATCCAATTTTGACTGGATACGGCACGTATGTACGTATGAAGTTTTGGGCAGGCGTGCCATTTCAGTTACAGATACGAAAATGTACCGAATTGACGCATAATAGAAAAATTGTTTAGACGCGGCATAGTAGGGTGGGGTAAGATGGGACATGTTTCCGATGTTCCACCTTGGCACTAAACAAAGAATATTTACAGCATTATATAAAACTGTAGCACCGCGAATCTAAAATAGCGTTTCAGTAATTGTTAAAAACACGATCAGGAAATGTTTGTTTTAGGTGCTAACGGTATCCCATCTTACCCCACAGTTCTATACCTTAAGAATTTAACTGCTATATATTTAATTCGCAAGTCTTCAGAATAAGAAATGCAGCTCGAAATATCATAGTTACAAAAATTTATGTTTATAAAATGACGTCATCTGAATCCGACATTACGCGCCATTTACATGACGCAGGAGTGGCGTCACACACCGTGATGACGTCACAAACCAGGTTGACGTCATTGAGTTCAGAACACGATACAGAATGCAATTTATCGCAAGCGGATAAAAGAATGAGAATAAAAAACACTTACCTTAGACGTCGGTCAGTTTCTGCTGGCGTAAGATCCAAGTTAAGAGTCTACCATGACAGGAACACTTCGTTTCATGCCCGATCGTTTAAAAGAACAAAGAAAGCGAAAATCCAAACTTTACAGCAGGCAGAACCGACAGAAAAGGTGACGCAAAACGACCATACATAAGCATGATCTGTATTGTGCAGTGGCAAAGTGGTTAGCACGCCTGCCTCTAGCTCAGAGATAAGGTCCGAGGTTCGATGCTGCTACCGTTGTGGGCGCATGTGTCCTTGGGCAAATCATAATCCATACGATCGAATGCCTCGAAATGTGTAGCCGACAAAATTAAGTTGTAGTCTACGTTATTAATTTCACCTAAAATGACATCATGATCTTTGCAAAATAAGCAATAAATGATAAAGCTATATATGACATCATCCAACCACACGAGCACTGTATAGAGCAGGAACATTTTTACAGAATTTATCATATAGTTACATGGAAAGCCTACTTGTACTATAGTATTATAACCAATGGCTTGACAAAAATGTGTTTAAAGTAAATAATAATGCTAAATATTTTTCCAGCCGATTGAGAAATTTCGTCGAATACTCAGAAGCATTCGTATTATCGTTGAAGTTTGCCTCGCCCTAAAACGGTTGGTACATTCGCACTATTTTCTATTTGTAATCTACAGGTTATATGTTCAAGGCTCATAGCTGCTACTATTGTAGACGTATACGTGCCCTTTAAATAATACACGAGTCGTGGTAACTTGTAAGCGGGCAAGAGGTGCATGAAACAGGACATCTGTGTTATAACAATTGTCGTTCCCTACCACACGAGGATACATTAGTTACATTCATTCATACATATAGTGGGGTGGGGGGGAGATGGGACACCTTTAGCACATAATATATAAATAACCTGATCGTGTTTTAGACAATTAACAACAGTCTATGGGAGTCGTGAGGATACGGTTTTATAATTCAGTGAATGTTCTTTGTTTACTACCAAATAGAACGAGAAAATACAATGAAAAGGTGTCCTATCTTCCCCCACCCTACTATATAGTATTGGCTGGGGTAGGATGAGACATAGTTTCATTCTCTTTATCGTCTCATTCGGTAGTAAACAAAGAACGTTTCTAAATATATAGTAGGGTGGGGGAAGATGGGACATCTTTAGCACATAATATCCAGATATCCTGATCGTGTTTTAAACAACTAACAACGGTCTATAGGAGTCGTGAAGATATAGATTTATAAATGTTTGATTGTTCATTGTTTACTACTAAATGGGACGAGGAAACAGAGTTAAAAGGTGTCCCATCTTCCCCCACCCTACTGTATACCGTATCCTCACGACTAAAAATAACGATTCATTTAATAAGGCTTAAACGAACTCAAAACGCAACTACATAGTCCGACAGCAACCTTCGTTAAAACAAACAATTAAAATAATTAAAGACAAACTAAACGCATACACTAACTTAACTACAGCACTACTGGCAAAGCAACACAAGGAAACTGAGTAACTTGCAGAACAAAATGCGAGAAACGCAGGAGTGTAGATTACAAGACGGCGCGCTGTGCATTAATTAAAGGCGCCGGAATGCATTGTATTTCAAGAGGCGGAATACACTACGGAGAGCCTGTTGTTAATTTTTCAAAACACGATTATATAAAACACGGGATACAGCCTTTAGCATCGAATTATCATATTTGCTGATCGTGTTTTTAACAATTAACAACGCTCGTTCAAAGTTATTACGATACGGTTATATTATTTCAGTAAATATGTTTTATTTAGTACCAAATGGGACAATAAAACAGAATGAATACATGTCCCATTTTAACCTAACATACCATAAGAAGGGTGGGGGAAGACGGGACACCTTCCATTCTACTTTTTCGCCCCATTTAATAGTAAACAAAGACATTTCAAAGAATTAGGCTTCAAAACATTTAGTGATTATATAACCATATCCTCACGACTTCCATATACCGTTGTTAATTGTTTAAAACAAGATCAGGAAATATGGGATATTATGTGCTAAAGGTGTCCTATCTTCCCACCCTACTATATAGTTACTTGATACTGATATAATTATATACAGATGCGTCGAAGACAAAGAGAAAGACGAGAAACTCTCGTTGGTTGAAATGCAAATGAATTTACAAAACGACTTCAATGAAAAATTAAGTTTCAATCCCCGTTATTATTGCGCGTCATACATTGTAAGTGCTTGGAATGAATTAACGATTGAATTTCTATATTTTGTCGCTTCGGTCACGATAACGAAGATCGGACAAGTTTACAAAAGCAAGAAGGGAAGTAAGGGTAGAACAACAGTCGTTATAACATGCTTATTGATAAAACAAGCGTATGTGTTCTTGGACAGGACACTTAACGGACATTGCCCCAACCCAGCGATGTTGCATAGTTAAGCCCCTGTTGCATAAAATACTTAAATGGGCATCCCGGGTGTTGGGGTAATGGGCCAAATGTGGCCTAAATCTAAGGTCCTTGACAAGGACCCTACCCTGGATTAAAAAATAAAATAAAACAAAAAAAGGTAAATAAAAAAAATAAATAAAAAGAAGTACAATACTTAATCGATAAAAGGCGTGACCGCTACATCCTACATTCCTACAGCAGTATAACGTGATAAACCATTTAATTAAACGACATTAAAGTTTTAAACAAACGAAAGGTGTGATCTGTTAAGATACTGCGCTTTATGCATTGTAATTACTTTTTTCCTAAGCAATTTTTTTAATAAAATAATAACGTTTTTTCCCAGGCAAACAAAGGAAGCAGCAAACTAAAGAAACTTCTTGCTATATCACCAGATGCTAGAAGTAAACGCCATGTTAAAATGGTGAATGAATGAATGTAACTTGTTTTATTTGCGCATGGCGGGGGCAACTATAAAGTGAATATAACACGGGTGTTCTGTTTCATACACCTCGTGCCCGCTTACGAGTTACCACATATGTAACTTATTTATCCTTGCATGGCGGGCAGCGGCAGTCGTTATAACACGGGTGTTCTGTTTCATACACCTCGTGCCCGCTTACGAGTTACCACATATGTAACTTATTTATCCTTGCATGGCGGGCAGCGGCAGTCGTTATAACACGGGTGTTCTGTTTCATACACCTCGTGTCCGCTTATCACTGGATTGAAGCAAATGTCGTTAAGTTTCTTCCCCAAGGACACATCATACGCCCACAATAACTTTTAATTTAATCACTTTAATTCACCTTAAATTCCACATTTTACAATCCCCATGAATTTTCTCAACAGATCCACAACCTGGTACAAAATAAAAATGCATTTTCCAAACACCCCGTCCATATCCAGTTGAAGATGTGCCAAGTCATGATCTACCAAGCTTACGAAGCGAGACGTGTTATAATAAAACAAGGTAACGTCATATATAGAACTGTGGGGTAAGATGGAATATTGTGAGCACCTAATTCACATGTTTTTGGTCGTGTTTTGAGCGATTAACAACACTCTCTTAGAGACGTTGGGATACGGTTATATAATTCTGTAAACATTCTTCGTTTACTACCAAATGGGATAAGAAAATATTTTTACCCCACCCACTATACAAGACCATTTTACGCCATGTTATTTCCCTCTACTATATAAGCTGTAACAACACCAAACATATATTCTGCAGCACCAAACATATACCACTTCCAGGTCACCCTCCGAGAAATTATTTTTACCCCACCTACTATACAAGACCATTTTACGCCATGTTATTTCCCTCTACTATATAAGCTGTAACAACACCAAACATATATTCTGCAGCACCAAACATATACCACTTCCAGGTCACCCTCCGAGAAATTATTTTTACCCCACCTACTATACAAGACCATTTTACGCCATGTTATTTCCCTCTACTATATAAGCTGTAACAACACCAAACATATATCGCTTCCAGGTCACCCTCCGTCCGCCTTTTACATCATATTGTCTGGAACATGTTTGGTGAACGAGTGTGTTGCTGTTGAATCTGGCTGTGAAAGTGTTCAGACTATCAATGAAATACAAAGTGGGGACGTTTTCGGGGAGGTATGAGCAGATGCTATGAATGTAACTTATTTATCCTCATGTGGCGGGGCAACGACAGTCATTACAACACTAGTGTTCTGTTTTATACACCTCGTGTCAAAGTTACCATAAATGTAACTTTGTGGGTGATTGTTTTTTGGGATTTTTTTTTGTATTATTTTAATCTATGGCTGCCAGTTTAACTGACAAGAAACGACTGTTGCTGTTTTACCGTTACTACCCGTCTTTTCGCTTTTGAAAACTCTCTTGTCTTCGTTATCGTGACTGAAGACGAAATAAATTTCAAATTACATTCATTCATCTACATAGGTGGCGTTGTTAAACCACACGACCCGAACAGCTTCAGTCGTTTGCAAAGACGACGTTGAACTGTTGGTTGTATCCAAGGAAGACTTTGATGCAATCATTAGAGGTCCAATATACAAGCAAAGAGAAGAAGTTATAAAATACTGCCATTCACTCCATATATTAAGGTATATAAGCACTATATATAAGCACTATAGGGAGGATAGAATACTGTTAGCATTTAAATCCAATGTTTCCCAATCATGTTTTGGACAATTGACAAAAATATTTTGGATTCGTGAGGCTATACGGGTATAAAAAAATAAAAACTGTAAATATTCTTTGTTTACTACCAAATGAGACGGGGAAAAGTGAATGAAAGGTGTCCCACCCTGCCCATGGCTTACGCAACGTATTGGGTGGGTCATGTCTAACATCACCCTGCTATATTATCATTGTTCCAGTTATTGGCCGGTTGAAGATCTAACAACAGCATCTTTCGTCAACTTTCAATATCAATATTTCCGTAAAGGGGCGACGGTTGTTCGAAGTAACTTCGCTTCAAACTTTCTTGTTATTATAAAATCCGGCGAGGTATGAAGAATGAATGAATGTAACTTATTTATTCTGCGGGCATGGCGGGGAAACGACAGTCGTTATAACATGGGTGTTCTGTTTCATACGCCTTGTGCCCGTTTACGGGTTACCACGTATGTAACTTTGTGGGTGATTATTTTGTATAAATATTTTTGCTAAGAATTTAGACAACCCATAATAACCACTGACGCGATGTTACTGCCATTATAGGCTTACATGTCGATGGGCAAGTTACTTAACGACTATTCCTCTAACCCGGTGATGGTTCTTTATACGTTTTATAAATCGTCAGTCAATAAAGAAAAAACAAACTCATAACAGCTCGTTTGACAATATAGGTTAAGATTCATTAGTTAAGCAGTAAATTTTCATAAAACCATTTTATTTAAAGTGCCGAGTGATTTGTACGCTTGGTGATCGAAATCAAATCACTGAAAGTCGAAAAACCGTCCGAAGAAGAAGTGTCGACACCGAAATAAAACTCCCCACTTTAAATGAATCATCGGCGCTTAAAACAAGAAGCAGTAAGTTGGTGTATTGGTATATTCGTGTATTAAT
The DNA here is from genome assembly GCF_009617815.1 of Ciona robusta. Classification (NCBI taxonomy): domain Eukaryota; kingdom Metazoa; phylum Chordata; class Ascidiacea; order Phlebobranchia; family Cionidae; genus Ciona; species Ciona robusta. The sequence goes on from NC_143248.1 coordinate 884,146, forward strand.
TGAAAGTGATTGTTTTTGTAGTGTAATATATGTATTCATTCATTATAGTTACGTGTTCATTAGTTTTTACTGATTACATTCATTCATTTATTCATTATAACTGTATTTATTTATTCATTATCATTATATTCATTCTTTCATCCTTTCATTTATTCATTTCTAATAAATAGAATCGCTGGGCTACCAGTTAATCAACCATGCCGACAGAAAATCAATCAAGTACCAACCTGCCTTTGTTGGTCGCATGCTTGCGCACTCGGTAGGTATATTGGACATAATGCCGGCGATGTGACACAATGGTTAGCTCGCCAACTTTTAGGAGCAGGTTTAGTGCTCGTCGCTACTACCATTGTGATGCACGTGCGTGTGTCCTTAGGCAAAGCACTTAACAGCAATTGTCTAAACTCTAAATAGTTAGCCTATTCTAAGGAATTGTTAGCCAAACTTAAAAAAGGTCAAAATATCACCAACAAAGTTACACATGTGGTAACTTGTAAGTGGGCATGAGGTGTATGAAACCGAACACCTATGTTAACGACTGTAGCTACCCCGACATGTGAGGATAGATGCGATTTATTCATAAGATTTGTCAAGTATAGCTTTACCAACTTACTCTATAGACAGGTGGAACGCACACAAACGGCCACAGAGATATTAGCAAAGAAATTCGAGAAAGAAAACGACAAATTATAATGGTGACAATTACGAAGTTTCGGTTTGCTGTTCCCTTTCTCTTTATTGGTTTATTATTCTGATCTTTGCTGTCGTTTTCGAAGAGATAAAAATAACTTTGCCTTATCAGCTTATATATGTTTTGCTTAGTGGTGAAACTCAGGAAAATACCTCGTTATAGTTTTTATTATATATACCAATGTCTAGATTTAAACAAGCACAAAGTAATATGTTGCCAATATGAAACAGTTATATTCTGTAAACACCAAAATATTTTGATATAAATTATACGTTGGATTGCTTTTGTTCATTCCAGGAAACCTTAAAAATGATGGGCAACAATAAACGTGGTTTCCAACATGACCGTTTATTGGATATGGGAGATATACCGGAGATCACACGACCTATTCGGTTTGTTATTTCACTAACATTCTATTTATATATATATTAGGGTGGGGGGAGGTGGGACACCTTTTCATTCTATATTATTAAGAATCTATATTCTTGCCCCAATTGGTAGTAAACAAAGAACTTTTAAAGAATTATAAAACCGTATCCCCACGACTCCCAGCATAAACAGTTGTTAATTGTTTAAAACGATCAGGATATGTTTTGTCCCTGTTTTGTCTATTTTTGTCCATTTTTGGCCCATTTTGCCCACAGTGCCACATGTATATAACACCCCAAAACTGTTGAATAAAAATAAAACTATCTTTTCTAATTTAGCAATGCATATTATGACAGAACACCTCGAACAATCAGAGCATCAATAGTGGAAGACACGCCTTATGCCGTCACAAACCATATCCCATCACGTGACCGATGGAAACGAGCTACTAAACTTGCGCTGATGAAGAAGGTTACGTCATCAAATCGACATTTTGCACAAATAGCAACTTTAACTCCAGGATGTGTGTTTGTAAGTAAAGATATTTGTACGAGTAGTTGTTTTAATATTGTCGCTGCACTCCCACAAAAATAGCAACGATGAGCCTTGAACCTACAACATCTGGGTTAAGGGTAGTTGCGCTACCGTCTGTGCTTGTTTCTATTAGGACACACATGCTCACAACGGTAGCAGAAACGAGCCTTGAACCTGTAACTTCTTGGCTAAAAGGCAGGCGGTCTAACCACTTGACCAATAGACTTATATTCGTAACAACATTGTACCGGACATTCTACGTCCAGGGTTTGGAAGAAATGATGCAACGAACCGAACTCCAGTTGACATTGATAAGCAATGGGGCAGAATGCATCTTCATATCCAAGAAAATGTTCCTGAAGCGAGCTACACCCCGTAGTTTAAGGATGATTGGAGCTTTAGTCGGAAGGTATCCGACAGAAGCTTATATAAGGGAACAACTCAGAGAACTAAACCAGTGGAAAAGTTTTAAAAAAGACGTTGTTAAGCATGTATTGGAAAAGAAAGATAAAACCAGTAGTTCTGTAGTAATGTAACTGTTTTGTAATTTGTTTTATCCGCATATAACGGGGCAATTACAGTGGTCATAACACGGGTGTTTTATTGTTTCATTATACACCTCGTGTCCGCTCAAATATTTTTTTTTTACAAATAGTTGGACTCGATTTTTGCTATTGTTTTTGAAGAGATAGATAATTAGTTATGTCATAATAGGCTGAGGTAAGATGGGACGTTTTATTTTTCTTTTTTTTTGTCGGTAATTATTCGAAACGGTATCCCATTTTACCCCGAAGTGCTATTTGTTGTTATAATATTCAAATTATTTTGGTTTGGAAATAATAACATTTCCACGCCTTCGTATACTATATGTGGTATAGTATCGTAGGCGTTTGTTACGTCACACGTGAATATATTGTGTTGTCATTATAATAAACATAACTTATACATCGCATGTTGTTTCAGTTAGTTTTATACTTATACTTAGATTAGCCATTATATAGAAGTGTTGCATTAATGAACTAAACGTATACTATAATTTTTTAGAAAAGGGTCGTTAGCATTGTACATTAAATAGAATTACATGTAGAAAAATATTCTACTGCCAATAAATAGACGGCAATTTAGTTATATAGTAGGTTGGGGTAAAATGGGATACTTTTGTTTCTCGTCCCATTTGGTAGAAAACAAAGAATATTTACAGAAATATATAACCGTATTCTCACGTCTCTAGAAAAGCGTTGTTTATTGTTAAAACACACAATAAAGAAATATGGAGTTTATACACTAACGGTATCCCATCTTACCCCAAAGTACTATTAGTAAGACGTGTTTTAGTAACAAGTTTTAGTAATTTTTAACAGATATTACTGGTATAGTGTATTATTGGTCGTTCAAACATAAATCAAATGAACAACTCTTGTATCCCTTCAACTGCCGCGGGATTGAAATACGGGTTGATCTTACCATCGATACAGGTGATACAACGTTGTTTAAAAGAAATAGTCGTTAAATATGAATGTAATTTATTTATCTTTACGTGGCGGGGCAAGGACAGTTGTCATTACACGGGTGTACTGTTTTATACACCTCGTGCTTGCTTATACCAAATACCACGTATGGGACTTTGTGGGTGATTGACTTAGTTGGTTTCTTTACATCTTTTTGTAACATACTGATGACGGTTTAAACATAAGGGACCACTGCTTTTAAGCAATTTTTAGTTTACGCTGGGTGTCTTATTGCCCATGGACAGCACGGCGACACGCATGCCACAATGGTAGCACTGTCGAGTCTCGAACCTGTACAGTCTAGGCTAGAGGCGGCCACTACAATAATACACCTTGAGTCTATCACCATTTAACATGGTTTTTCATGCTGTATTTCAAAATTAAACGTGTTTTTTGTTTTACAGATCGTTGTCAATATGGTTCCACTCATCGCTATTTTAACAAACCATAAACAATTGGTTCGATTGAAGAGTGTTTACATTCATGTGGCTAACACATTACTGGCGAATGTAGCTTTAGCGTTGTTCGTATTTTACACAATGCTTAACTTCGTGTTAGTGTTTGAAAGACCAAGCAATGAACAGAATAATCATAGGTAGGTAAATTATACACTGTTATGTATATACTGTATGTATGTACATTCTGGTGAACTTATATATCATTTACGAGTTTTTTTTCAATTTTAATGCAGTCTCAAAAAACTTTAACTTAAGCGGACACAAGGTGTATGAAACAGAACACCCGTGTTATAACCACTGTCGTTCCCTCGCTGTGCGAGTGTAGATAAATTATACATTCATTAATTCAAAATCTATTTTATATATTTTATAGATTCGACCCTACTAACCCAACCCACCGCACTATCATGGAATGGTGGACCTTCCAAAAGTCGTTTACAGTTTGTATTGCGTTGGCTGGTTGTTTTAGCGTGGTTGGTGTAATATTTGGTTTAAAGGAAACAATGTATTTCCCAAGTACGCCACAATCGCACAATTCTTCACTGTTTCAAACTGAAAACAACGTAAGAAACGTGGTGCTAAATGCTGGTTAATGAATGAAGCTAATTTAATTTTATTATATATATTTATTGTATTGAACCTTGTTGCTAAAAGTTGAAACTAACGCTAAATTTTAATTTCTGGGGCTGTGGTACATTGGTTATAGCGCGCTTGCGCCTCGAACTCAGAGGTTATGGACTCAAGGCTCGTCGTTGCTATACCATTGTGAGCGTATATGCCTCCTTAGGCAAGACAGTTAATGGCGATTGCTCCAACCTAGTGGTCACTGGCAAGAGGTGTACGAAACAGGACAGCCATGTTACAATACCTGTCATTGCCTTGCCACACGAGGATATTTAATTTACATTTATTCATTCTTACAGCGTAATGGAAAACGACCGAAAACAGTATTAGTTATTGGAGCAACGTGGGGAGTTCCAATCGTATATTCACTCATAGCAACGTTTTCACTCAACTGTTTCGAGCACTGCAAATGTCTCCCTGCGTATTATGAGCATGCATTTTGTAAAGCACCAGGTTTGCTTATTATAGATTCTTCAATAATTTAAACGCCACGTCTCCAAGGGACTTAGGCTTTTTAGGGTTAGAGATTAGGGATAACATGAGACATTTTTATTCTCATTTTCTCATCTCATTTGGTAGTAAACAAAGAAAATTCAAAGAAATGTATAATCTACAAAAGAGCGTGTGGATAATTGTTAAAAACAAGATTACATAATAAGAATTTTGGGTGTTAACAATATCCCAACTTACTATGTTCTACTATACGTTTATTTCCACCAGATAACAATCTGTGTTCGGTTGAATATCTTCCAGTTTCAAAAAGTTTTCTGATTGTTGTTTCTGCGAGTTGGTTGTTGGCTGTTGTGTTTCTAATTACAGCTATATTTCAACAAATCAAAACACTCAGAAGGTGGGAGGACTGTATAATAACATGTCGTGTCAAATACGTCAGCGACTGCTACCATTGTGGGCGTATGTGTCCTTGGGCAGGACACTTAACGGAAATAGCTAGTCATACAGAAAATCAAAATTACTCACAAAGTTAGATACGTGGTAACTCGTGAGCAGACACGAGGTGTGTGAAACAGAGCACCGGTGTTATAACGACTGTCGTTGCTCCGCCACGCGAGGATAAATCAAGTTACATTCATTTTACAGGAACATGTTATTTATGAAATATGCTGCTACTCTTGTAAATTCTGTTGCTACATTAAGGGTTCCCCATCTAACACCCAGGGACATCACACTTAAATACGTCAAGCCAAAGGGTAAGCTGGAATATTTTGAGTTGTTTAAATGAAAAATTTTTTTTCAAACTTATAAAATTGCATCAAACATTTACCATTGTGGGCGTATATGTGTTCTTGGGTAAAACACTTAACGGCAATTACTCCAACCCAGTGGTCACTAATGGGTTGTGTAAATTATCAGCCATAATTTTGTTAAAAATAAAAAGATACACATCAAATATTTATTCTTTTAGCAGTATTTTTGCACACGTGGTAACTCGTAAGCGGGCACGAGGTGTCCGAACAGAACACCCGTTTCAACGGAAAAGTGACAGTCCAATATAATAGCTATTATTTTGCGTATTCAATTATATGCAAGTACCTTATTATTTAAAACCTAACAAGTCTGTGACTACAGTCATCAACGAACAACGTACAAACGAAACCGGAATAATTGAAACAAATCCAAATAATGTTGTTCAATCCAATGAAACAAACGACCGAAGAAAAAAGATGGGCGAGGTAATTTAATTGTAACAATATAATAATGTGGGGTAAGATGGGATATCGTTAGCACCTGAATCCTATTATTTCCGATCGTGTTTTGATTAATTAACAACACTCTATTGGGGTGCTGGGGATACGGTTAAGTATATCATCTTACCCCACCCTACTATATTAAACAAAATCAGAAATGTATCTTAATTTAGTTTTGTGAACAAAAGACACGGGCATTTGTGTCCCAGTGGTCACTTATGGGTTGTTTAAATTGTCAGCTATATATTTCAAAAATCTCTACGAAACAATCACACACAGAGTTACATACGTGGTAACTCGTAAGCGGGCACGAGGTGTATGAAACAGAACACCGTGTTATAAAGACTGTCGTTTTTAGTCTGGTTTAAATAACCTACCGATTTTTTGTGGAAAACGGGTAGTTTTTTGGTTTAAATAGCCTTATAGTATCCTACCAAATTAAATTTAATTTTTTTGCAGTCACCAGCAAAGTTTTTAAGTCCTTCAATGGAGTTAGTTATCTATTTAGCCCTGACAGCTATAACATGCACTATTCCACAAATCGGAATATTTATGTACGATGTTATAAAAGTACCAGAAGAACCTTTTCCAATTTCCATATCTTTAACAGCGTACACAGCTTTATTTGTGTATAGTGTCAGTTCCCCTATTTTGTTGCTGAAGTATTTATCCGGTTTAAGAGAAGCTACTACCCGTTTGGTGATGCATTGCGATTGTACAAGAAAATTTATTATAAGTCGACCCTAAGTAAAATTAATCATGTTTTTCAAGTCAAACTTATATTTTTAAGTCAACTTTAATCATAGTTTAAGCAACGGTACATATGTGTACCGTTGGTTTAAGTCAAAATTAAACTTTTTTGGTCTATTAAACCTGTAATGTTTTAATTGTACTGTATTATTATGGTACACACCGAACTTAGTTTTACAGTGTACACAAAACAATTAAACCATTGTGATACATTATCCTACATTGTTACGGAACTGTGTATGGTGTTAAATAACAATTGATATGATAAGTCATAGCAAATAAATACACCTACACAGCTTGCTGTGTTATAATACACATGTCTTATAAAAGCTACAAGGCAGTACAGAAACTATGTGTTGAATTTAAAGACCTCACTTTGCGAAAATGTTTGTTTTGTATAAGTTGAGTTATGGCTTATGCTAACAATATAACGAACAATAGCCTTTGTTGCGTTATTGAAGCCATGACTGTTAGGTATAGTTTGGAAATTATTTTAATTTGACTATGTTTGAATGCGAAGAAACGAATTTACCTGAGAAATTGTCCAGTAGTACTTTACAGTTATGGCAGAAATCTCGCAAAAAGGTAAGTTATACACTTTTATAAAGCTAAAACGGATGTATATGCGTTTCATTTAATACTTAGAAATACTGGTATGTTTTATAGGTGCTTCTATACTAATCAAAAAATAAAGTAAAAGAATGTAACTTGTTTCATCCTCGCGTGGTGGGGTAACGACATGCGTTTTAGTGTTACTACACTTACAAGCCACACTTACATGTTTTGTGTATAATTATTTTTTGGGATTTTTTGATTTTTCTTTGGAATGTATGACTGACAATTTAGACAACCTATAAGTGACCACTGGGTTGAAGCAATTGCCGTCAAGTGTCTTGCCCAAGAACACATACGCCCATAATAGTGGCAACGTCAAGCCCCGAACCCGTAACCTATAGGGCTATATACAAACAGGCGTTCTAACCACTGTACTTATACAGGTAGAAGAAGATAATACGACAAAGTTGATTACGTCATGTCCGCGGTATTTTCGATACCAACAACACATTAACGGACTCAGTTTTGAAATGAAAAAATACCGCAAGTAAAGTTGGTTGGCATTTCTTTAGAACTTTTTTCCTAAAAATATCTATCCGGTAGGTGTCGCCCAAGAGAGACAGATCTGTCCCATAAAATAGATGCGACATTACCGCTTTTCCTACAAGATATTGGACGTTATAACCCGGAGTTAATGCGAAATACAACGACGAGAGTGCGCTGTAGTTTACCGACGCAGGAAGGTATACTTAATAAACTTATAGTGGTCGGATTATAAAAAAAAAAACATTAAAACATTGCGAAATGTGTGGAAACGACAGTCGTTATAGTACGAGCTTTTTGGATCATATACCTTGTGCCCGCTTACCAGTTACCACGTACGTATTTGTTCTTACAAGTTACCAGGTATGAAACTGTGTCGGGGCCCCATTGTAGTAGGGTGAGGCAAGATAGGACATGTTTTCATTAACTTTTCTCGTTCCGTTTTGTAGTAAACAAAGAATATTGACATAATTATATAACCGTGGACCAGCGACTCTAAAAGAGCTTTTTATTGTTCAAACACGATTTGGAAATTTTGTTCTAACAGTATCCCATCTTACCCCACTCCTCCTTTTTGTTATACCAACTAAAAACATCATTTTTAGTTATTGAGCACGAAAAGTTCGTTGAATCTGCTGGTGGTAGAAAACTATGGAGTCGCGGGTTGGTTTTACAAGAACAAGAGTCTCTAGTTGATCCTCAATGGAGTAAACATGAAGAAGTAAAACACGTTAACGCAGTTCGTGAAGAAGTTGCGCGCTCACCGTCTGTAGTGGCGGGGATTCTACAGCAATGGCAACGATAGAGTTTTACCAAACCAATTACTTACATTTTTATTTTGCATTTTTTCAGTCAAGTATTTTACCATTTATTTATTTTAAATTTTCCCAACCACTTATACACCTTTAAGCGTAAAATCGTTCATTTTTACCATTCACGTTTTTACCCGTCCAATATTTTACGTTTTTTGGTCAAACATTTTTTGGTCAAACCGTTCAAGTATTTTACATTTTTATTCGTAAAATATTCGAAATTTTTAAAAGTCACGTTTTTAATTGTCCAATTTGTATCTTTCCAGTTAAATATTTAAAATATAGTCTAACCGTCAAATACTTTAAATTTTTGGCAGCCCAGTATTCTAATGCGTTAAAGGTTCAATTAGCGAATACAGAATGCATTCATGCTTGAGTAATTCAGTTTGAGTTTAAACGAGCATGTTATACGGTAACAAAAATCAATTGGTTTATTTCAGCAAGTGACCGTAAATATAGACGGGATTAGCACAACAACGTTAAGACTGCCTGTTATCAGGCAGCTAGATCAGCACGGCAAAGATATACAGCATAGGGGTGTGTGCAAATCATAATGTACTTTGTACCATAAGATACCAATTACTGCGATAAAGAAACAGAGACTAATTCGGAAAAATTCTAAAACCACAACACCTACAAAAATAATGTTAACGACGCTGCGTCAAGGTGTATTTCATTACCGTACCTTTAAACGGGTGAAACACCTATGTACTATATAGTAGGGCGGGGTAAGATGGGACATGTTATCTTTCTCTTTTCTCATCCCATTTGGTAGTAAATAAAGAATATTTAAAGAATTATATGAACGTAGCGCCGTAACTCTAAGAGAGTTTTGTTGATTGTTTATAACACGATTAGGAAATATGGGATTCAGATGCTAACGATATCCCATCTTACCCCATAGTACTATACACATCACGCTACTATGACGTCATACTTGTTTGATCTCTTACGCGCTTGCTGCCTTGTATTATTGTCTGCATGCGTGTGATTGGTCGCTTGGTGGGCGTTGTCCCAATCGTCATCATCTGAGTACCTGGGCGGGGCAGGGGCGGCTAAGCGGGATTGTGTGTGTCGGTTGTTGTTTAATGTGGCCGAGGACGAGCCTTTACTTGATCTGGTGTGTCTAGGTTGGGGGTTGGTTGGGTTAACGGATACCTCATGTAAATCTATAGCTGGCAATATAGCTCGTCCATGATATGAAGCAATGGAAGATTTTCTGCAAGCGATGTTGATTGATGAAGTATTGGTTAGTATGGGTTGGAGTTGGTTACATTTGCTTTGAGGTTTTGAAATCACCGCGGTTTTGGGGTGAATCGGGAGGAAGGAGAGATGAATTGGAAGAAGAGTCGGAAAAAGGGGTGAAGGAACGTCGTGATGATGTATTTTGGAATATTTTGCTTGTATCGACGTAAAGTTTATTCGATGGCGATTCGATTGGTGTTGTTTGGATGAGACTTTCAGGGAGGGGGGTGGATGGGCGGCGTCGGTCTAGTTTTCGTGATAATGATTCCTTGTGTGGCTTGATGGTTGGGGAAGTTGATGTTGTTGTGGTGTGGTGTAATGTAGGATGGGAAGTTACACGAGATAGGAAAGGATGAAGCAAACATTTGACTGAGGTGTCAGGGTGGCTGGGAGGAAAGAGAAATTTTGAAACAGAGTGAAAAAAGTGAGAGAGATTATTTGAAAAAGGTTAAAGATGAGTTAGAAATGGATTTGAAGTAAAATTGAAAAGTGAAAAAGAACTTGGAAATTAATTAATGAAGACGGATTTAAGATAGATTAAAAAAAAGGTTAAATTTGAAACAAAAGTAAACAGATGAGATTGGGAATGGATTTTGAGGTATAGTAAAACTGAAGAGTGAAAATGGATTTTATATAGAGAAACAATGGAATCCAAAAAAATGAGCAAAAAAGTGAACATAAATTTCGAAGCAAGGGTAAAAAAGAGATGACAGTGGATTTCGAGATGTGGTAAAAATAAAGGGTGAAAATGGATTTAAATTAGATTTAACAAGGGTTGAATTTGAAACAAGAGTAAAAAGATGAGATTAAAAATGGATTCTGTATGTAAGCAAGTAAAAATGTTTGTGATAGAGAAAGAATGAGTAAAAAATGAGACAAAAAATGGATTTTAAAATTGAGTAAAACACATTTCAAACTAACCTCGTGATTGAACTATTACCGGCGCAATAATCAAACTGCATCAAACAGAAGATCAAGTCGGATGAAACCAACACGAACTTATCTGGAGGGCTAGATATGACGTATCGCTTGGAAGTAGGGTTCGCTACCGGGTCGTTTACATCTCGGAATCTGTGTCAGTTTCAATGCTAAGACTTGATAGTGGTGATGCATGTAACTTGTTTATCCTCGCGTGGCGGGGGAACAGTTGTTATGATATGGGTGGTCTGTTTCATACACCTCACGCCAGCTTACAAGCTACAGCTATGTGTAACTTGTTACCCTTGTATGGCGGGGCAATGACAGTTATTATAACGCAGGTGTTCTGTTCCATACACCCCGTGCCTGGTTAAGCAATTACAATTAATTTGATTTATTATAAACATGAATATGCTGCTTACCATTCATTATTCAGATAACTTACAAAGTTGGTTATTATGACAAAACAATTCATGTTACCTGTATATACCAAAGCATAATAAGTTGTACGTCTGCAAAGCTTTCACAAATAAATCTCCATAATATCCACCATTCTGTACATAAAAAATGCCACAAAAAAATTAATGTTAATCTACCAGCTAAAACGTTTTGTAGTATAAAAAATAAATGCAAAATGCTTATACATTTAAAAAGATTTTAGAAAAAAAAATTCAAACTAAACTTTTTTAAAAAAAAAGCTTCTATGCAAAATGTTAATGTTACCCCTAGTTCTGCAAATGGTCCATCAAATATTGCAAGTTGGGCCACCCTACATCTATCCCTGCTTGCAAGTGTCTCACTGGTGCTGAAGCCACCGCGTAAAGCATTTCCTTCAGCTAATATAGCTTCTAGTTCAGGCGTAGCACCTCCGGTGATTAAAGTACGAATCAACGTTAATGCGTTGCTGTTAAAATAGGCCTGAAAAAAAAATTAAATGAAAAAATTATGTTGGTGCTGGGATAGTGGTCAGCCTAAAACAAAGAGGTTTAGGTTTAAAGTTTGATGTTGCTACCCTTGTCCTTCTTATACAAAACACCAAACAAATATTGCTTCAACTTAGTGGGTTGTCTAAATTCTCAGCCATTACATTCACTCAAGCTAAAAAAAACTAAACAAATATTTTCCGAAAAAAATGTAACAAAAACATATTTTACTGAAATAAATGATGAAATAATACGTACAGCGCTAACAAGCGAGTCCAACACACTGACAGCAAACGCTGTCCCACACGCAAAGGGTTGCGTCAGGTAAAGCTCGGTGTTTGGGTCGTCGTCGTCGTCCTGGTCGAGGAACTGAACGTTTGTGTCGTTGACTGAAAATAATTTTATATTATTTTTTTTAAAAATTTAAATAAAAAAAGTAAAAAAAGCGAGGCACAATGGGACCGAATATTTTAGCCAGGGTTGTCTCATTACCCCAACATTGTATATGCACATTCTATTCTATATGGGTAAGGTCCTACAGTGAGGCACACTGTGGGACGTGGGGTTTAGGCCAGAGTTGGCCCATTACCCCAACATTGTATATGCACATTCTATTCTATATTGGTGAAGTCCTACAATGAGGCACGCCATGGGACCTGAGAATTAAGCCACGATTTGTGCATTACCCCAAAATGATGTTACAATACAGTGCAAGTGCTACGGATATTAAACAGACTTACTTAGTTCAGTTATCATTGGTATATTTGCACCACTGGTGATTCCTTTTGCTGGCGTTGATTTGTCGGTGTTTTGTAAGAACGGGGGAAAACCTGCACAACAATATGTATTGTTTAATATGGGTGAATGTTATTTGCTAATTATGCGGCTCTAATTTTCAACATTTATACTAAAATTTATGAATATATAGGGGGGAAGATGGGACATCTTTAGCACATAATATATAAATATCCTGATCATGTTTCAAACAATTAACAACGGTCTATGGGAGTCGTGGGGATACAGTTTTATAATTCTCTGAATGTTCTTAGTTTACTACCAAATGGGTCGGAAAAACAGAATGAAAAGTTGTCCCATCTTCCCTCACCCTACTATATATATAAATATATGATACTGTCTACTGCAGGTTAAGATGGATCCCGTTAGCACCTAAGTTCCATATTTCCTAGTCGCGTTTTAACAATAAAATGGTAAAAATGAAATTTCAAAATACAGTTAAACCCCTATGTAAATCCCTGGATACCGCTCTGGTTATGAAATGGTAAGATATATTCCTTTTAACTAAAACAACCATTCTATCTTATAATTCCTTTAACAGTTGTTATGATATGCTTGTCTTATTTTGAGCCTTTTATGTCCAATGAAACCATAATTCATCTTAACATCGCACCAAAACAAGGGTTTTAAATTCTGTATTTTGGGACTTTAAAAAATAAGTTCAATAGAAGACATGACTATGTGAATTCCTGGGTACGGCTCTGGTTATAAAAGATATGTTTACTTATTAAACATATTTTACCATGCGAGCTTGCTTGTAACACCCCTATACTGTCATCAAACTGCATTGACTTTATATTTAAAGACGCGAGGATCGATTCCTTATCTTGTAAAGAGGGATCATCAATGGAGTTTTGGTTGGCCGACAATATCACGCACATATCGCATAGGTTGACGTTAACTGCTCGTAGATCAGCACGACTTAACGGTGAACCCTGAAAAAAAAACAAATTTTATTATAATAATAATTTGATAAATAATATTTATTTATTTTGTGGTTTATCAACTTAGCACTGTGGCATAGTGGTTAGGGCGCCTGCTTTTGAATTAGAGGTTATGGGTTTAATGCTTGATGCTGCTACCATTGTTGGCGTATGTGTCTATGGGCAAGACACTTAACTGCAATTGCTCCAACACAGTGTGTTTACCAGAAGATAATAAATACCTTACAATCATTTAAACATTCAACAAACATAGTTTTGTATCGGTAAAATTGATCTTTTCGGGAATTTACAAACTGCAAACATGTTATCCATTCAATTAAGATTTTTAGAAAATTCGTTGCCGAGAATATATATTTAACATTTAATCATTTAAAAAACAACATATATTACCGGCAAGATTGATATTTTCGGGAAATTGCAGACTGTGTCCCATTCTCGACGTAAGAAATCCAGATCTCCAAGTAAAATAATTTGTTTGAGTTCGTGGTAATGGAAATTGGAAGCACGTAATGGCATGACAAAGTTACGAAGACCAAGCAATGGACTTTTACCATCACCAAATATACAAAGCACTATGTGTCTGCTCAGCACTGTCATTGCAGCTTTATCACGACTCTGTAATGAAAATGGAAACTTTGTTTATTAAACAAGTTTGTTGAATATTTGTTTCTATTTGTTTTTCTTGTCATACGTTTATTAAATACAGTGGAATAAATTTGTTTTTTAGTTAGTGGGCTTGCTTCTATCACAGAGGTTACGGGTTCAAAACTTACACAGGTGGGATAGATAAAGTCCTTGTCAAGAACCAAAAATTTAAAGGAGAGTTGGCCAATTACCTAACCCCAAGGCAACTTATAAGTCTTTTCACGTAACCTAACCAACCCAGTAGTTACCCATTATACACATGCATAAGAATAAAGTTTGTTCAAAAAGTCTGAAAATGTTTGTAGCGGTCGCTAAATACGATGCACGCGAAGTCTGAACTACGACCCGCATGAAGGTTAAATTACGATAACGACCTGTTTAACAGGAAAAGTCGGAAATCATTCTTGAATAGAGATATAAATAGTTTGCGTACCAGCATACACTTATTAATATCACGGTTGGGACACCAGTGAAACATCCCTGTGACATCATACTTCATGGAAGAATCACCATCGTGTTGCTGAACTTGACCGGATGTGACTGGGGGAAGGGCTGTTGGGATGACGTGGCTTGAACCCGATTCTTTCCTGGAACACAAGGAGTATGACATAACTTAAATTTATTGGTTCAAAAACATGTTTTTTGGTCAGTAAATACCAAATTTTCAAACACTAACATACAAATATTATATATAGTAGGGTGGGGGAAGCGGGACACCTTTAGCACATAATATTTAAATATCTTGATCTTCAAACAATTAACAATGGTCCATGGGAGTTGTGAGGATACGATTTTATAATTCTTTGATTGTTCTTTGTTTACTACCAAATGGAATGACAAAAATAGAATGAAAAGATGCCCCATCTTCCCCACCCTACTATATATACAAAGATATTGCATTTTACAAATATATAAAATTCAATAAATACACAGTTGGATTAACCAACCTAATACGCGATGCATCTGAAGGCCTTTGTTTGCTGGCAGTTGTTGGATTAGCTTTGTTAGAAACCGAACTATTCCTTTTACTTGTCACACTGTGGTACGACGGTGGTTGGGGCTCAGCTTTATATTAAATAAACATTGGATTAAAATATTTGTTGGGGCTCAGCTTTATATTAAATATACATTGGATTAAAATGTTTGTAGCTAAGTTTTGAAGTTTTAAATAAATTTTACTTAAAAAAGTTTTAAAACTATAATCTGAATTTCTAAAATTTTGGTAACTTTTTATCAAAAAAAAATTAGAAAAAACATTCTTTTCTGTTTAAATTTAGATTTGTTGCTAACAGATTTAGGTGTCCAGTGACTGTAAAGAGTTTGACAACCACTGCCCTAAGAAATATTAACATGGACAGTTTCTAATAAAATAACTAATTATTAAGGTTACTATACAAGAATTCCCACTAAAACTATTAAAAAAGTACAAAACATGGAAGACTTAAAAAGGTTTTGTTTTGGCAAACCACATAAACAGACATTACTACATACATGCTAACACCATGCAAATATAAGACATAACATTAACATAATACATCCATACTGGGTTACAAATGAAATATAAATTAAAATGGTAATATTCTAATTTTAAGGACTGTGTTATATAATGTATAATAGGATGGGGGAAGATGGGACACCTTTAGCACATAATATTCAAATATCCTGACTGTGTTTTAAACAATTAACAACAGTATATGGGAGTCGTGAGGATACGGTTTTATAACTCTTTGAATGCTCATTGATTTCAACTAAATGGGACGAGAAAATAGAATGAAAAGGTGTCCCATCTTCCCCCACCCTACTATATATAAATACAATGTTTCCTTGAATATCTAGGCACCAAACCAGGTGCGGCAAGGTGGGCAAGCTTACCCCAGAATTTTCTACCCTTCATTATTAGTAAACATTGCAACCAAAGTAATATTACGATCCTTTAATACTAGCTACTCATCATAAACATGGTAAATACATTTGTGTGAGTGGTAATTTTTGAAATTTTGGCTTGGATTGCGCAACAGGTCTATATATTACATCATAATTACCATTGTTACATCAAGTTAGATTAACATATTGTCTGCTACAAAAATGAACGCTTGAGCAACTAATTGGCCCCTGGTTATGCATTGTTAACAGTGGCCACACTATACACATATCTGTTGAATTTATTAGTTCGTTTTTAAACTAGATAATCAGGGAAGCATTGTACATGAATATGATAAGGAACAACACTTAGTTTATGGAGTGTATCAAGCAATGTTATTGATTGAATATTATATGCGTGATATACTTACCTTTATATGACTTAGTGTTTTGTTCATAAGGTACCCACAGTGGTACCTTGCTTGGGTCAACTGTGTATACAACATACTAACTAATTAAACTTATTAAAAAAGTCATAAAACAAAAAAAGAGCTTTTGAGAAAAAAAACACCTATGTATAGCGATCCCTTTAATTAGTGCATGTCCGCTATGTCCACAATATTCGCCGTGTCCACTATGTAGTGAATAATGTGGACATAGTGGACATTCACTAATTAAAGGGACCCAATGTATAGTACTTTGGGGTAAGATGGGATACCGTTGGCACCCAAATCCCATATTTCCTAATTGTCTTTTGACAATTAACAAAGCTATTTTAGAGTCACGGGCCAAAGTAATAAAATACTGTGAATATTCTTTGTTTACTACCAAATGGAAGGAGAAAATAGAGAAAACATGTTTCCACCCTACTATATTAAAAACAACACTAATCAGATCTAACAATAAGTGTTCTCATTTAAGCTACATAGAATCAAAGGACATATACATGCAAAGGGACATATACAATGCTAAACAAAAATAATTAAAAAAATAAAGACTCTAATTTAAATCAGATGCAAAAATTAAGTGATAAATACATGCTACCCACATGTAATACTATTGTACGGTATGTGGAAAATTATGTTTTCTGAAACCTTACCTCTGAGGGGTTTACTGGATAATCCCAGCAATGAAAGTATCGTTCTTTTGCCTGCAACATGCAACACCATGTATGACAACACACTAGTAATACATGCATAACACTATGTTCACACATGTAATTCATGCATGTACACCTTTCTATTCATTACACTACCATACCACACTAGTTTAAAATTTAAACAGAGGCATATGCAGGAATTTTCTAATTTTTACCTGCATTTTTTTTTTACTTAACGCGCAAAACCAGGTGGGGCAAAAACATTGTTTTTATGCCTTATTTTTTACAAAAAGGGGGTCCAACACTATTTTAAAACATTTCTTACAGTAAAACACGAAAACGTAATGTGCGTCGCAAAAAAAAGTTTATTTTATGTATTAAACAAAAAAAGGGGAGTTTGAGACTCCCCTACCCCCCTGAATACGCCTCTGATCTTACACACCTAATGTAAATCATTCGACACAGTTTCATTGAATGATCATTTTCACCACACAGATTAAACTGATTACAACATGATGGCAATGGATGCAGAAACGCTAACAATTACCGTCCAACAACTTACTTGTACCATCTTTTTTTCGCTTGCATTCACAAGATTTAATCAAGTCAGGGTTTGTGACATCTTCATGGCAAGACTTACAGTAGAGCAAAGCTCTGTGTTGAAATAATTTCGCAAAAAATGATTAATTAAACAGAATTATATCAATATTCGGATTAGTCAACAAAACCGTTTTCAAATTATTGGTAAAATATTTTTTAAATTATGGAAGGGCATGCAATAATGCAATAGTTTATGCTTACGTCTGTTACAACTACATGGCTGCATTTTATTCAAGTTCTTTATTGGGTTGTGGCATTCAATGCAGTATATATAGGCTCTAAAATAAAAGGTCTTACTTCTGGTAACAGTTCGTAATTGAATGAATGAATGTAACTTGTTTATCGTCACATGGCCGAAAAAAAAAACGGCAGTCGTAACACAGGTGTTCTGTTCCATACACCGAGTGTCCGCTTGCGAGTTACCACGTATGTAACTTGTTTATCCTCGCATGGAGGGAAAATGTATGTAGCTTTGTAGGTGAATCAACTAACATAAGGTGGGAAATTAGTTAAAATTAATGCAACATATTTATTTCACACCTTTTAACTTCTTTTGCAGATTGAGCGATAAAAAAACCCAAAGTTCCTTCTTGTATTTTCACATGATTTCCCGGATTGATCAAAATGCTAAACATTTAGTAACAAATTAATGTAAATACTATACCAAGTAAATGTAATACAAATGTACCAATCTGAAAAAAACGTTATAAAATTCAAAAGAAATGGTTATATTCCCAAAATTTGATGGTATAAGAAAAAGTTTAGGATATGAAATATTGCATTTTTTAAAAATAGGCGCCAAACCTAGGGTTTTTTTGCAATGCATTAATCAGTAAACATTACAACCATTTAAATTTTTTTCACAGGATTGCGTGTGTAACTAAATATCCCTGCCTCCCCAGCTTTTTAAAAAGTTTGGCGCCTATGTTTACATAAACCTTTATATTAATTATTACTTTATTTTAAGAAATAACTACACAAAATACACAAGCATTGAAGCAAGCACCCATTATAAACCATGCATTCAATATATCAACTCTTGCCAGCAGGGATAATACAAATGCAAAACACCTCCTCTGCCTAAATATATTTTGGTCTATTCAGGTAAATAATGCAAAAAAGCAAATTTTTATAAAAGCTGTTTTGCATTCAAGCGTTTAATACTTAGCAATAACCAGGGATACATAATGTTTGTGTACGACATATGCCGTAAAATGAAAACGTATTTGTTTAGACGTATAGAGAAGCATTGCTTTAACTTTAAAGAAGCTTAGCATGTAGGCCAAGGTTACTCAAAAAAATTTAGCAGAATATTTTAGCACTTTTAAAAAAGATGCAGTAAGTTTTTTTAGGGGGGTTTAAAAAGGTTTCTGCAGAAATAAACCAATCTTGTGTATCCCTGGTAAAAAGCATTAGTTAGATGTGGAATGCAATTAGTGGAAAACAGAAACCCACGGACACGCTGTACTAACCGGTCAATGCCACTCCTATCACAAAAATAAACAAAATAAATGAAACAAATTAAAAACGTAAACCAAAAATTTATTGCCCATGCTTGGTTACATATATCTGTGGAAATTACCTCTAAAACTTAAAAAATAAAGCTAGCAAAACAGGTTTTTTCATACAGTAATATTAAATCGGCAAATTGCCAACAAATGTATTTTCCTCACTTTTTTTAAACCAAGACTGCAAAAAAGTATGAAAATATTATAAATAAATAAATAATAATAATTACCTTGATTCTTCATTCTCATATTTTACTTCAACAGCAACAAGGAGCAAATTTAAATTTTTGTAACAAAGTCTAAAAACAAATATTTTGGACTTTTACCTAAATTGTGACCATTTACTTATTTGTATTTATATTTTATAAATACATTTTTTACATTTATATATGCACTTTTAAGTTTTAACCATTTTACATATATATTTAAATATAAATACACTTTTTTACATAATATATACACACTTTTATATATATATATATATATGTATACATTTTTAACCATTTTACAAATATTTACCACCACATCAACTTGCTTACTGTTGGTCATCATAAATTTAAAAACTTGTTTCTAAAGTTGTTGAAATATAAACTCACTCGCAAACTTTGGGGAAGGAATAATTAACGAAAGAAGACGATAAATACTCTGTGTACATTTCTGAGCCAACACCAGCAAGATAATGTTTTTGCCAAGAATCTCCATCAAACTAAAGTACAAAGTTAAAATTCAATGGTAAAGTATATTTCCATTTTTTGTGGTAAAGTAATTAAATTGGCTCTGGACTCTTTTCAGTCCATGAAATTTACAACATAATTGTCATGGTACCTCAACCTACTGCGGCAATTTCTTTATTTTAACAAAGTTTATTTTTTTCTCATTATACGGCCTGTCAATAAAGGTGTAAAAAGCATGTTTAAATGGTGGTTTATTCGAAAAACAATCTAAAAACCCCCTTTTTTCTTCTCTTTTTTCCATGTAAGTTAGTAATCAAAACTTTTTTTTTCTTACCTTCATAGTTGATCTCATGGAGAACAGGTTTGCCATTAAACTAGAGAAGCCGGGCGCCAAACATGATTGAGCTATAAACCCGAGTTTAAGTTCCGATAAACAAATGACATCATCACCACCCTGCATGACCATCAATAATTTATAACATTTTATAAACAAACTTAAATTTGGTTCTATGGAAGGGTGGGGTAAGATGGGACACCTTTTATTTTATTTTCTTGTCCCATTTGGTAGTAAACAAAGAATATTTACAGAAATATAAAACCTTATCCTTCATTACTCAAAAGATCTGTGTTAATTGTGCAAAGCACGATCAGGAGAAGGAATTTAGGTCCCAAAAGTATCTCATCTTATCCCACAGTACTATATATATATATAATATATATGTGTGTGTGTTATAATTTACTATAGATGAATTTGCAGTTAAAACTTGGAAAAACATTGAAGTAAATACCTTTACATTCCAACTTGGAATATTAAGCAGATGAGCCTTGTTGTGATACTGCATGATCTGAATGATTATCCGAACTTTTGGATGGTAGTTTTTAATGGAGATCACCCTGAAAAAAAGATCAAATTTTTAGACATTAAATCATCTTTTATCAGTCTATCTGTAACATAAAAGAAGTATTTTAGTTTGGTCTGCCATTTGTCATTATTAGGGTTTTGTGCAACAACACACAATCACGAACAAAAACAAACATCCAAAAATAAAAAAAAAGTTACATCCGTGGTAACTCGTTAGCGGTCATAGGTGTATAAAACACTACCCCTTGTTACAACAGGTATAATTCTTCCCCCCCACCTTTCTATGCGCAATATAAGTTACATTCATAGCACCCGTTTATAATGAGTTTATTTCCCGCCACATGAAGATAAATAAGTTTCAATCATTCACCGCATGATATTAGAGGCATCTTCAGCATCTGCGTCCGTACAATATTTGTTTGCGAGTATAACGCACGAATCTGCTCCTTCCATTTTAACACGAGACAAATCATTAGAATTGAGGACCGAGCCCTCAAAAAACTCAACTTGCGTGAAATGCCTCTTGAATAAAGCTTCCAGTTCAAGGTTAGGTGGTATGCTGTAATATAAAATGGTTTGGTGTAATATAGGAATGCTATGCATGGTTACAAGTAAAATTTTTTAGACTAGAACTAGAGTACTGGACTATAAAAATTAGTTATCTTATCATCGCCAGGGGTTTAGTCACGGGGGGTGTGAACTCGCTTTTTTGTGTGAAAAGAGACATGAAATAACCATGCTTTATTGCGCCACGTATGCAATTTTGTTGGTGATAATATTTTAGAAATTTTAATTTTTTTTTTTTTAATTTAAAAAAATTTTTTTTTTAAAGAAATTTTAAGTATGGCCGACAGTTTAGACAACACATAAGGGACTACTGGATTGGAGCAGGTGGTGTTAAGTTTTTTTGCACAAAGACACATACGCCCAGAAGTGGGGCAGCGCCGAGCCTTGAACCCATAAACTCTGGGCTAGAGGCAGTCGCACAAATCCCTTTGCTATAGCAGCGGAAAATTACAAAGATATTTTTTTATATTAATGATTTTACAAACCTGTGCAAAAATAAAACCTCTATGTTAACGTCATCACGATCTTTATGGAGGAAATCCTTCAGAAAGTAAGAAACGCTTTCAAGTGTAATATGCCCACACACCACTATATGCCTATGGATGAAAACAAAGATGCAAAAAGCTGTAAAACTTGTAAAAAAACAACTTTTTTTATATGTATATAATAATTGTTTTTTTTTTACTTTCAACTGTAAAAAATTGTAAAAAAAAAAATTTTTTTTTAACTGCAAAAAAAATGTTTTAATCATTTTTTAAACTTGGTGTTAGATTTAAAATTAGAATGTTTAAAACATTAAAATGAAAACTGAAAAAAAGTAATCTTAACGTACTTTCGCCCGCTAACAGAAGTGTAAGCTCCTCCATATTTCTTGCGTGTTCCGATTAGTTCAATAATTTCAGGCACATAGCTTGCAAACATGGCAAGGCCACCAAATATAAAGAAAATCATAAAAAATCTGCCGAGCGTCGTTTTCGCTGCAATGTCACCGTATCCAACTGTTGACATGGTAACCTAAGTGAAAGAATTTTAGGAAAAATTATAAGTTGGTGCTGTGCCACAGTGGTTAGCACGCCTGCCTATAGCCCACAGTTTAGTATGGGCGTATGTGTCCTTGGAAATTTAAGAGTAATTCCTTCAACCCATGGGTTCTTTATGGGTTGTCTAAATTACCAGCTATACATTATAACACGAAAATAAAAAAAACTCTTAAAAATAACCACCCACAAAGTTACATATGTGGAAACTCGAAAGCGGGCACGAGGTGTATGAAACAGAACATCTGGAATATAACAACCGTCATTGCCCCGCACACAAGGATAAATAGGTTACATTCATTTATAATTGTGCAATAAATGTAAAATCACCAACTCAATAAACAGTATAAAAATAAGAAACAGCAATAATAACAAACCATTAAGAGATAAACGCTCTCCCAGTAAGTTATCTTTTGTGGGTTGGAGAAGTTTAGCCACGGATCCCCGGTGTTTTCAACCTGAAGAGAAACATCAAAATTAATAGTAAGTATAGGCACCTAATATGGGTAAGCAGGGTATGCATGGATGCCCTGGGAATATCAAGGTACCCAGGAAACCCATACAATTACAATATACATATGATTTAGATAGCCCATCTTACAAACATGTCTTAAAATAAACACTATACAGTGGTGATAGTGCAATGATTCGTCTATTTCCAAATTACAAGTTAATAATGTGACAACTAGTAAATAACTTTAATAAAGTTAGTAGGCATAAAAGAATATACAATTTACAGCATGCCTGTTTTTGTGGAGGCAATTCCTTGATTAGGAATATTAAATACGCACAAGTAGTTACTATTGTGGATTTTTTGTTTATACAACGCTACAGCAATTACAACAGCACTGCTAATGCTCTGTTTAATTTCATGCACTGCTGGTTTTTGTGTTAAGTAAATTTAGGTATTTTACATTGAGTGACATTTAAATTTAATAAACCCTAGACTTATCGCGGTTTTGACAACTATTTACGACGAGAGGTGTCTCGCTTTTTACAACTGCTCTTTTCAATCCATAGCATGTTTTAACGACTGTTGTTTTGCTGTTGATTCCCTTCTCTTCGTTGTTTAAATAATATGATCTTCACTAGTTTTTTTGAAAAATAATGTTAAGGGACGTATTAAAAGGACGCCTATGTTTAATTCCCTGGCTTGGTGTTTTCATCATTAAATCCAAATAGATAAATCATGTTTTAACGATGTTGTTTTGCTGCTAATTCTTCGTTATTTAAATATTTCTAAAATTCTATGATATTGGCTCGTTTCAAAAAACATGACTTTTTTTATTTCTTATGTCAACATTTTTTTGCTATGTTATGTTAATTTTAAAAGCTTTAAAGTTTATTTTTAATTAAACTTCTTACCAGATGGATAAACCCTGCCCCAGTTAACCATATGCTCAGGAAAATAGACACCAGGTTCACAAGCTTGATGCTGTTGCTTGTTTTCAAAATGTTCACAAATTGAAGGATTTCCGAAAATTGTAGAAGTCGTAACGCGCGAAGAAAACGCAGCCCTATAAAAAGTTGGGTAAATATTTTTATTTTTAGTTTAAAATAAATACATATATATTGTTGATTAAACAACAACGTTTTATAAATAGTTCAGGGCTGTATCAAGAAATTTACAAATAGAGGGGCATCTCTCTCTTTAAAAATTGTTTAAACTAACATTAAAACCAAATGTGAAATGAAGCATGGTTGTTTCATGCCTTAATTTACACAAAAACAGGAGTCCAGACCCCTGACCCCCCTAAATACACCACTGAGAATGTCATGCCAATTTAATACAACAACAACTAACCCAACCAAGTTCTGTTAAGATATACCGACACAAAGACTGGTGGAACCGTGAAAAAGTCAACAATTGAATTTACTTCCAACCAGAATAGAAGCTTGTCATTCGCCGCAATAAACTGATAAAATAAAATTAAAACAATGTACAGTAGGTTAGGTTAAGATGGGAGGTTTTCATTCACTTTTTCGTCTCCTTTGGTGGTAAACAAAGAATATTTACAGAATTATGTAATCTGTAAACCGTAACACTCCAAAGATTTATTTAAAACGAAAGGTTTAAAATGAAAGTAACAAACAAACACAAAATAAAACAATATATACTAGGTTGGGGTAAAATCCAAGATGGGACAAGTTTTCATCTTTTTTCTCATCGAATTTGGTAGTAAACAAAGATTATTTAAAGAATTTCATTTATATTGAAAGTTTAAAATGAAAGTCATAGCATTTACATGGGCCTATGGGCCACCATTTTTATACTGAGAATCCCTTCTTATTTCAACTTACCCTTAGCCCAAAGTAGAGCAGGAAAAACAGGTTAAACGCGAGATCAATCTGCAAAGTCTTATCAGTGAAAAAGTTTTTGCAAGTCTCAATTGGGCTGAAAAAATAACAATAAAAATAAATTGATAAAAATAAAACATTTTGAGAAAACTTAAATGAATCCAAGAAAATAAATCAAAATTCATAAAATTTGAGCTAAAAAATAACTTAAAAATATTGAATACTCATTCAAGAAATGTTGGATAATATTAACTTACTCAGCTGAGTCAATGAAATAAATGATCAATGCTCCAATGCTTAGCATGAAGACCAAAACCACCTAGAAAGATTTATAATCAAGGTTTTTTCAATTAGGTAGCTATACTGTATCATGTTGTATTGTGGGTTTCTAGCAGCCACGCTTTTATTTGGAACTTTTATTCAAGTAGTTGTTAGCCAAAGCGTGTTTTTAATGACTGTCATTTTGTTGTTACTTCCTTCTCTTCATTGTTTTAACCAAATTAAACTTCAGTACTGTATTCGAATAGAAAATTTCAACAATTTTTTGTCAATTACATAATTATTTTTATATACTACATAATATACATATAGATATATATATATATATTATATATATTATTCAAAATTAATTGTAATGTAAATACCAGGATTCTGCCGATTAATGTTTGCGCAGATATCATAACGCCGGCCCAATCTTTGACGGCCGTCATCCAGCCAACTTCCATGGCTCTTCCTCCCTGGACTTCATCCTTCTTTTCATCTTCATCTTCAGATTCCTCCATCACTTTCTGATCCTCGCTTTTGATTATTATTTGGCTGTGGAAAATACATTGTATGTGTTTTTTTTTCGATACATAATACAGAATATATTGTGTAAAAAATAATGCGTTAAAACGTACAATATATATACTATGAGGAATGTATTGTATTATTTGGACGAGTAAAATATATTGGCTAAGGAATAGTACAGAGTAGAAATGTATAATGTGTAAAACATACGTAGAATACAACTGTTTACAGCCAATTAACGCAATATGTTTTAAACAGCCAAAAACCGTTTGTGTAAAATTTCAAAACCTATGATATATGTATAGAGTAAAACATACTATGAAAAATACACACATGCCTATAATGGTGGCAGCATCAAGATCTCATCTGAACGTATATAACTAGTAACTTTACGTAGCGAAATTAGTATAAATATCTTTAAGAGCATAAATGCAGCATATATTATCTTTAAGGAATATACATGTTTAACTTTAAAATTTAGTCATTAATACATGTGTCATGCATAACACTTTGTTTTTTTCTGGTAAGTTTCAGTACAAAGTTACAAACCAAATCCAAATGTAAGATACAATTTTATCTCAATCGTTTCGGTTTCAAAACCAAAACTATTTTTAGTAATGTCAGAAGTTAAAACAAACATTTAGAGCGAAAATGCCAATAAAGGTGCATGGAGATGTCATTAATGACCTGAATATATATTATAACAATATACCTCTAGACCTGTACGACAATGCAAGTACCTTAAACTCTGTACAGTAGAATACCACGATTAGGAATAAATAATTTATCAGAAAAATCCTGCTTTGATAGATCAATTTAAATGAAGGGTTGGGCATGATGTGATTGAAGAAATATTTTCTAAATATATTTTTAATAAAAGTTGCAACAGACTGATAATTATAAACAAAAACCTGATAAAGTCTTGATAATGGCAGACGAAACTAATTTTCAATTTTGCTACCATAAATAAAGAGAAAAAATGTATTTTTGTTATATTGTTATTGTAATGTAACATCCTGAATTCTAGATTTTCTAATTATAAAAGCAAATTATGCTTAAATTATCTTTAAAAAAATATAAATTTATTCACACTTTTACAGTCGCACCCTTGGTATTTTATAAAATTGCCACTATGGTATTGGCGTTATAGTTTCTTAAGATAAACACATTGTGAATAATGCATTATCATTAGTTCAGTACATTAAACACATTTTCAATACATCCGTTACCTTGAACAACAAATCAATATCTTAGTTTAAGTTTAGACTAAGCCTAACTTGCTCCCTTGGGCCGTATGTGGTCTGAAAAGCCTTTTGAATGGAAGAGAACACAAGCTTTCAATTCTTGTAAGATTAAAGCTAAAGCTGCTTTCTTAATGTAAGCGATAGCAGCTTTTTGAGCTGTCCTACTTTGTAATTATAGGTGCCTAACATTGGTATGCATGAATGCCCTGAAGTTGGTTATGATACCCTATGTGAATAATCTGGGCACACACACATAGTAACAGGTTAATTGGGATTCGGGAATGACGCACCAATTAAAAGTAATAACTTGGGCATATTGCCTAAAGAGCATCTTGAGTTTTCCAAAAGATAAGTGCATATGTATGGTAATAAATAATAATGCTCTTTGAAAACACCATTGGGAAATATAGTATTTAGGTGCTAACTGACCCATCTTACCCCACAGTATTATAAGTGTGAAAGAGTCTTTTAGCGTTTTTGTTTTTGCGATTTTAAAGAACTAATGTTTACTTAGAAGAGTCTAAGAACACAAAACAAAAATGCTGGGAAATCCCTTTTACACTTTGACTTATAACACATACAAGAAGTCAACAACCAATACAATAGTTATTAGGTATTGTACTTCTGCGTTTTCAATGGTGACTCTTAAAGCCACAAGGCATAGAAATGGTCACATTGTGTAGTTACTACAAACCACAGTTTGGTATTCTAGATTTAAATGGGCTAAACATTGCAACAGCAAAATTTAAATTAACCCTTTGAGACCATAAAAATTGCATTCAGAAACAGGTGTTCACAAAACTGCTAAAGTTATTTTTAAAATTGGTTTTGTTTGAAAAGTAACTTTTTTACACAAAATAACGAAGAGATTTTATCTGATGTTTATGTTGACTTGCACAAGTTTCAACACCTGTGTTGCTAGAGAGCAATAAGTGACAGTTCGTCAAAAGGAGAAAAAACTAATCTTGTCTCCAAAGGGTTAAAGATTCTTTTGCTCAATTTGCTGTCTTACCATTAAGTATAAGATTAGAATTGATCAAGCAAGTTAATTTGCAACTAATGGAATGCAAATAATTTTTAATCTATGATTCAAGAAACATCGGATAAACGAATGAATGTAACTTGCTTTATGCTTGCAAGGCACTGACAGTCATTATAACACGGGTGTTCTGTTTCATACACATCGAGCTAGCTAACGAGTTACCACATATGTAACTTTGTGGGTTGTGCGTATATATACCATAAATTTTGGGCAATTTTTTTATCACACAATATATATAACAGTTTCACAGCCAAATACAAAAGTAGCAGACAGCACAACATATTATTTTTCAACTCCCAGGTTATAGGCTATAACAATATATAGGGCATTTAACTCCCAGCCTATGTAACATTTGGATCTGACATTTAAAACTTCTTTTGTAAATCATGTTATCGAAAATTTTTATATATTATATATATATTTCAAAATACACAAAATATTCAGATAACTTAATGACAAATAATACATAATTATGTATATCAATAATATTTCTTAGAAATGAATTCTGAAACAATAATAGTAACCAGCTGACAGCTGTAGCCTGTTTACTTTAACTAAATACTGATTCGTTTGTAGGCTACAAATGACAGAAATTGCAGTTTCTACTTTAAATACTGTTTACCGCTCAGGTAACCAATTAACAACTGACTAACTTTTACGATGAACAATTTGTGATATTATTATGCAATCAACAACACCAAATAATAAACATGAATATTACAATAATAAAAACTGGAGGAACGCGTCAATCAAAACTAACACAGACTGTAGCTTAACAAAGCCAACTAATAAAACAAAAACATACTCCAAATCATATTTCATATAAATTTGTTTCATAAAATATCCTAACTCAGTTTATATATGTATACCTATAATACCTATAATATTTAAATAGAGAAGTTTATCAATGCTTGATTATGCACACATAGTAAACACACAAAAAGTTTATGTACCACAGATAACTAGTGCAAATATACAAACCTGTATCCAGGGCAACACATGTAGTTAAATATCCTCCAAACCAGGATAACCAACAAACCACCGAAGAAAGTAACAAGCGATGATGAAAGAAACGCATACCACATCCGCGTGCCTTCGCATGTTGCACTGATTGATACACCAACTGTACTTTGTTTGGACTGAAAGAAAATTTAATGTTAAATAAAGGCGACTTGTTTTGCGAGTTACCATGTATGCAACTTTGTGGGTGAATATTTGTTATAAATTTGAAACTGTTTTAATATAAAGGCTGTGAATTTATACAATCCATAGGTCTATTAAATGAATGTAACTTGTTTTATCCTCGCATGGTGGGGCAACGGAGCAGTTGTTATATCATTGATGATTGTGCGTCATGCCTGTTTTTTTATACA